>NW_021318505.1:495706-557185 GCF_001605985.2 Dendrobium catenatum | reverse complement strand
AAAAAAAAAAAAAAAAAATCTATCTTGTATTAAAGATTGTTTATGAAATTGAGATCTTTTCTTAAAGCTTGCTTAAGCAAATCTATCTTGTATTTATAATGTTTAAAGCTTTTTTTGTCACATCAAGATCCCTCGTTACTCTTATCTTTGCTTATTAATTCTGTTTGTGCTAATTCTTCCTTATGTTAGAGAGAGAGCTCCTATTCTCTAATATCTAAGAATATATATTCACAACTAAGATTTTTTTAAGAGGTTATAAAAGAGAATGTAGCTTGCAAAAATAAAAAAAAAAAAATTTGGCCAATGATGCCAACAAAAGAAGCACAAAGATGTCAAAATTGAAAAATCTATAAAAAGATGTGCAAAGCGCCACTAAATTGACAAGAGGCATAAAATGAGCCCACTCAAAAACCAAGCTATTCTCTCTTTTTAAATCTTTTAGAACTTAGAAGTTTTGGCTCTCAAAGACTTGATTTCGATTGTTTTGCGATCGTGACAGATTTATTTTGGTTCATTATTTTATAAAGATAGTTTTTTCTTAAACTAAGTGATGGATGGATTATTTTTCTCATATCCAATTAATTCTTTGAGTTAGGTCATTGATTTTAAAAGACGATTCTATCCTAAAAAAATGTCTGAGCTAAGGGTAACCATGACCGGATATTCTACTATTCTATGGATGGTTGAGATTGTTAACTCATTGACCCACAAGTTTTTAAATTAATCACATGGAATACTACATCATTTTCATACCTTGGTTTAACAAAAAAAAATTGTTGTGATTTGCTATTGTTCTTTTGTGTTCCCTCCTCCTTTTTGTTATGTCAAATGGGGGAGAACTTTATGATGCTTTAACACTTGTCGATCCTGAAATTTTTCTGTTAATTATCTTCGTAGTGTTTTGCCATCATTAAAAGGGGGGATATTATTGCAAATCTATTTTCATGACTTATGTTTTGATGATTGACAAACACTATTGATTCTCTTGGACTACCTGTTACTTCTAACTTTTCAGGAAAAGAAGATCGGACGAACAAACGAAGCCAGTTCCAGATTGCGTAGGTCTAGGATTGAGTCAGTCTGTACTTTGTTTTTTCTCTTCTTGAGTCTATTTGTAATGGTCAAAGAGACTGATGCTAAGTAGCCCTACACACACAAACTTGAGAGACTTAGAATTTTTGTTTTTACTTATATCGGCCAGGACGATATTTATATCGTCTTGGACGATCAAGCTTAAAATACAAAGTCTAAATAAGGATTCTTAATTAAGGCAGCCGTCATTAACAGATCGTCCTAGACGATACGTGTATCGGCAAGGACGACAAGCTCAAGACAGAAAGAAGTTACCGCCATAGACAATTAAGGTATACTGTATTTTTTAATAATCGGCCAGGATGATCATTGATCGGCCTGGACGATATTCACAAATTATGCCTTAATTGATCAGGAAATCAAGGGAGTAATTAAGGATGATTGATACGATCATTTCTTCTTGGATGATCGCAGGATTGGCCAGGACGATCTATTCAAAAACCTTAGTTACTTCAGGACGATAAATATCGGCCAGCTTGAATTCAGAGCGATGCTCTGAACGATTTTCCTCTGATTTGAACTAATCGGCCGGGACGATCGTGATATCATCCTGGACGATCAAACCAATTTTAAATCATCCAGTTTGCATTCAGGTAGATGCTCTAGCCGATCTTCTGAGATTTGTACTCATCGGCCAGGCCGATGTCCATATCGTCCTGGACGATATTGTCGGCAACTTGCAATTAATGAGCTCGTTTGAAGCTCTTCTATTTAAGAGCTCTTCTTCAACATTTTAAAAAACCTTTGGCTGTTGCCTTGACCTGAGAAGGCCTTGAGGAGAGAAAGAGAGATAGGGAGAGAGAGAGGATCTTGTGAGGGGGAGCTTGTGAGGGGATTCACAAGGGTTGCTTCAAGGATTGCTCTTCTTCTTAGTCTAGAGTTTCTCATCCGTAGAAGGGTCGGTATAGGTTAAGAGTCAGCATCTGGTTGTGGTTCTCTGCCAGCTTCAGGAGGAAGCAAAAGGAGATAGGTTCTCTGCCTTGTCGAGGTGGCAAAAAGGAGGTGCTTTGTAAAGGATTCTCCTCCTAGCTGTGGGGGCTAAAGGAGAGTCACGTTTGTAGTGCAATACTCGGAGGGCGCCTTCGGGGAGTGGACGTAGGTCGAGTTGACCGAACCACTATAAATTTTTGTGTTCTTATTTCTTTCTTCCGCACTTTAATTTCCCCATTTATTTTTCATGTGGTATGATTTTGGTTTATGTGTTTTTGTTCTTTATGAAAAGAAATTTTTAAAATACCAATTCACCCTCCCCCCGTCTTGGTTAGCTTGGGCCAGTTCTATAGGGCTTAACATCCCTAACGAACTTTCACAACTAAGGTTTTTTGAGCTCATCATCCCAGATGATCTTGCGATCATCTAGGACGATGTGATCATATCAGTCAAGCCTTAATTACTTTCCTTAATTATTAAATTAATTTAGGCATAATTATGTTACATAGTCCATGATAATGCCCTTGATGATTTCCAAAAATAAATAATACCTAAATAAATCTAGCAGCTGATTATTTCTTATTTGAGCATATCGTCCAAGATAATGTGCTTAATGACGGCTGCCTTAACAAGGATGCCCTAATTAGGGTTTCTATTTTTAATCTGAACATCCAGGCCAATATGGGGATCATCCTGGATGATGTGCTCAAATTAGAGGACTCTAAGTTAGATATAAAAATTCTCCCAAGTGTGTGTGTAAGGTTACTCAACATCAGGGACCACATTTATTACAAATGGACTCAAGAAAGAAAAAAGGATTACAAACCGACTCAACCCTATTCTACCCAATCTTGAGCTGGTTCAAATTGCAGTCTTGATCCTGTGGACCTAAAATGTTAGTAGGCAAGGCATACATAGTAAAATAGAAGTATATGCAATCATCAAAATTCTATTTCTAAAAATAGATACTCAACATTTTTCTACTTGTGATAATATCATTTGAGATAATCCAAAATCATCCTGGACTATATGTTAAAAATAAAAAACCTAATTAGGATATCCTGTTTAAGGAAACCGTAATTAAGCAAATTGTCCTTGACGATATTAGCATTATCCTGAAAGATATGCTCAAATTAGAAAGATTCAGCCGCCAACTTTTTTAGGCATGTTAATATTTTGGACATCATCCTGAAAGATGCATTTCAGTTATGCCTAAATTAGTTGAATGATTAAAGAAAGAAATAAAGATTTGATTGATGAATCGTATCATCCGAGATGATCGTTTATCATTCGAGACGATCATAGGATCATTCGAGATGATCAGTTAAACAAACTTTAGTTTCTTCCTAGATGACAAGAGCGAATATCTGGATGATCCTTATTATTTTGAACTAATTGTACAGGATGATCCCATAATCATCCTGGAAGATCAGTTATTTTTTCCATCCTCCAGAAAGGTAAAGTCTAGCCTAATAGAGCAATTATCTGAATGATACTCAACAATTTTGAATTAATCATATAGAATGATGTCTTATCATCCTGGATGATCATAAAAAATAAGTTCTTTAATCATCCAGCCTCCTCTAGATTGTCTTAACTGATTTAGCTAAATTTGTACTGATTGTACAGCTCAATCATCCTAGACAATCTTTGAGGATTAATTATAAATTAGGGAAAATTTAAAGCAATTTTATATAAGATCTTTTACAATTTTCTTGACCCGAGAGAGCTAAGAGGAGAGGGAGAGTAAGGGAGAGAGAGAGAGAGAGAGAGAGAGAGAGAGAGAGAGAGAGAGGATCTTGTCAGGGGGAGTTTATGAGGGATATCACAACGGTCACTCCAAGCCAGGATCTGAGTCATCTTCTCCAGTCATCATCCCTGGTTCCTTGGATGTTTGAGAGAAATTACTTTAATAATTGATAGAGGTTCTTTCCCTGCTTCAGGAACAAGTGAAAGGAGTCGGGTTCTCTAGTTACTTCAAGAGAAGGGTGACGAGAAACCCAATTTCATGAAGGATAATAAGTTGTTCCAAAAGGCATTCTAAGAGGATTTTGTATATGACTCGTCTAAGATTGAAGCTAAAGAGGAGACGACAAACCTATGTTTGATGGTAGATGATCATCTTGGTCAATTTGATAAAGGAGAGGTATGTGAACTAACATATAATCAACTACTTGAAGTTTCTAAGAAAATTCATGCATCATATAGGAAACTTAAAAAAATTGCATGTAAGAATAAAAATTAAATATTTAAATTTACAAAAAGAATATAAAATTTTACTTAAAGATCACTCTACACTTGATAAAAATCACATATCATTACTTGATGAGTTTGATGAGTTAAATAAAAAGCATTTTGGGTTGGTCATGGAGCATGATTCATTGAAAGCATTGTACACTACACTTAAAATTGATTCTAAAACATATATTGATGAAGCTAAAAGTAGGGAGCACTATTTAAAAATTGATAATGTTATTTTAGATATGCTAACACATTGTTTAAAGCTGAATTAAAAGCACTTGTGGAAAATAGGACTCCACCAACACCTAAACTGTTTTTCAATTATAATCCAAAGGAAAAAGTTTTGAAACCTAGGAAGAAGTACAATAACCCGAATAAATTTGTAAACCCCTTTCCAAGTGTTAGATATTTTTTATGTAGCATGCTTAGGTACATTTCATGCACTTTCACTATTTACTATAATACACATTGGATGTGGAGACCTAAATTGCATGGTTCACAGCATAATACACATGCATTGCATTCTTCTTTCCATAAGAAAGGACCCAAACTTGTTTGGGTTCCTAAATTTGATATTTGATGAATTTTTAGGAATGCTCTCATAAAAGATCTCATAAGAGCATGTAGTGCTTAAACAGTGGATGCTTAAGACACATGACTGGAGATACCAACCAATTAATTTCTCTAGAGGCGAGGGCTAGAGGTAAGGTCACTCTTGTATACAACACCACCAAAAACGTGGTGGGCACAAGTATAATCGACAACTCCAAGACCTTCTAGATTGAAAATATTTTTCTTGTAGATGGACTAAAATACAACTTACTAAGCATAAGTCAACTGTGTAATAAGGGTTTTATCATAATTTTTTTGGTAAATTCTAGTATTATTAGCTTAAATAGCAATAAAATTAGTTGGAAAAGCATATTAACAATGTTTACATGCTTGATTAAAATAACGTTGAATGTATTGCTTTATTTTGCTTTAAAACTATCACTAATGAGTCTTAGTTGTGGCATAGAAGGTTATGTCATGCCAATATGAAAACCCTCAGGAGAGTGACCCAAACAGACCTAATTAGAAGTGTCCCCAAGCTTAAGTTTGCCAAAGACCACCGATTTGATTCTTGCTAACTAGGTAAGTAAGTCCAATCCTCTTTTCATTCCATTAAGGACACTATTACCTCTAGACCATTACAAGTTCTTCACATGGATTTGTTTGGACCCATTAGCACTACCAGCTACGGAGGAAAAGTCTATGGATTTGTGATTGTTGATGACTACTCGAGGTTCACTTAGATTAAATTTCTATCATATAAGAGTGAGTCCTTTGATTAATTTATATTCTTTTTCACTTGGATGGAGATAAACCTAGGTTGTGAGATCTTGAACATCCATAGTGACCATGGAGGAAAGTTTAAAAATGAGAGATTTAGAGACTTTTATGAGAATAAAGGGATTAGTCACAACTTCTCAGCTCCTAGGACCCCTCAACAGAATGGGGTAGCTGAAAGGAAGAACATGACCTTAGTTGAGGCTACTTGAGCCATACTTGCTGAGCATTCACTTCCAAAATACTTTTGGGTTGAAGCAATAATCACAACTTGTCAAGTGTTGAATAGGGTCAATATTAGAGCCAAACTAGATAAGACACCATATAAGATTATTAAGGCTAGAACACCAAACCTTTTTCACCACCATATCTTTGGCTATAAGGTTTTCATTCAAAATAATGGGAAGTCACCCTTAAAAAATTTTGATCCAAAATATGAAGAATGAGTGTTCTTAGGATATTCAAGTATGGGGAAAACCTTCAGGGTGTTTAACAAGAGAATATTGGTGGTGGAGGAGACTACAAATGTAGTGTTTGATGAATCTAATCTTAAGAAGTATAAAGTTGAGGATGAAGATGAAGTTGTAGAGATTACCTAAGGAGTTTAAAATTTAGAGAAGAGGGTAGAGCCTTAAAAATTTGAAAAAGTAGGTGAGATTATCCAAGAAGTAGAAAATATAAATCTAGGAGAAAGGGTAGAACCTAGACACACTTTGCTTAAAAATTAGGGATATTCTTTGAGTTATCCTAAAGAATTGATCTTAAGAGATCCTTCTAAAGGTGTTAGAACTAGGCATGGACATAGAAAGGAAGAGACTCACTCTAACTTTATCTCAATGACTGAATCCACCAACATAAATCAAGCCCTATTTGATGAGTTTTGGATCTTAGCCATGTAAGAGGAATTAAAGCAATTTGTTAGAAATGATATTTGGGAGCTTGTAAAAAGGCCAAAGGGACAAAATATAGTTAGAATCAAATGGGTCTTTAAGAATAAGATGAATGATTCTAGTGTGGTGGTTAGGAGGAATATGGCAAGATTGGTGGCTAAGTGCTACAACTAAATAGAATGGATTGATTTTGAGGAGACCTTTACCCCTTTAGCTTGATTTGAAGCCATTAGAGTGCTACTAGCCTTTGTATGTTATAAGAGATTTAAGCTTTTCCCAAAGAATATCAAGAGTGTATTTTTAAATGGGGTAATAAAAAGGAATGTGTTTGTTGAGCAACCCCCAAGTTTTGAGATTTCCTAATTTCCAAACTATATTTACAAACTAAAAAAGGCCTTATATGAATTAAAATAGGCACCTAAAGCTTAGTATGAGAGGCTTTGCATATTTTTTCCAAGAGAGAGAGTTTGTTAAGGGGAGCGTAGCACCACCCTTTTTCTGAAGAAAGTAGGAGATGAGTTACTCATTGTTCAGATCAATGTTGTTGATATACCTTTTGTATCTTCTAATAAAAGGCTATGTGATGATTTTTCTAAAATAATGAGTAAGGAATTTGAGATGAATATGATGGAAGAGTTGTCCTTTTTTTGGGTTTAGCATAAGACAATTGAATGATTGAACCTTTCTAAATCAATCAAAGTACATTAAGGAAATCTTAAAGAAATATGAAATGAATAAAGCCAAGCCAATAAATACTCCCATGATCTCCAATGTTCAATTGAATAAGGACCTAAATAGAAAATCTGTTGATCAAAAGAAGTATAGAGGAATGATTGGATCACTACTTTACCTGACTACTAGCCAACTTGATAAAGTATTTAGTGTTTGTCTCTATGCTATATTTCAAGCCAATCCTAAATAATCCCACCTAACTACAGTTATGAGAATTCTTAAATATCCCATAGGGACCCAAAAATTAGGAATATGGTATCCTAGACAAAGCGCTTCTTTTGAGATTATTGGATATTCTAAATCTGATTTTGCAGGATGTAGGATGGACATAAAGGGCACTTCTAGGACTTATCAATTCATAGGATAATCTTTAGTCTCATGGTCCAGTAGAAAAAAAAAATTTGTTGCACTTTCCACTACTGAAGTTGAGTACATTGCCTTAGGAAGTTATGTTTCCCAAGTCCTTTTGTTGAAGTAATAAATTCTAGATTTAAGATTGCCTGTAGGCACAATTTCAATACATTGTGATAACACTAGTGCCATTTACATCTCTAAGAATCCTATCCAATATTCAAGGACCAAACACATTTACATAAGGCATCACTTTATTAGATATCATGTAACCAAAGGATATATTGAGTTACACCATGTAACAACTAAGAATCAACTAGCTAACATCTTTACTAAACCACTAGCCTTTGACGCAATTATCATCTTAAGGATTAGATTATGTGTGATTGATATAAATGTATGAACTTGATGTTTACTGAATTCTAAATTTTATGTTTTGTTTCTTGTTGTTATTTTTCTACTCTTTCTTTTGTTTTAGAATTTTTGTTTTACTTTTTATTTATTATTATTTTTTATGTTTTTCTTTTCTATTATTTTATGTTTCTTTGTTTTTTTCTTTTTTCTTTTTTTGGTCATTGTTGAAGTGATATTTTATGCCTTATTTTTATTTTTAAAAATTTATAGTTAATATTTAACATCCCTAAATCAGTTAAAGGGACAAACACCATTGATTGTTTACTTTTCTCTAACTTCTTTTAGTGGTGATATTTTTTTTTCTAAATAAAAGTCTATCTCAAATTAACAATTTGACTTTTTAATTGAGATTTTTTCTATCTTGCTACAGTAATCTATCTTATATATATATATATATAATGTTCAAAGCCATTAAATCACTTTCAAGCTTTCGTAATCTTGTCATGGTATTTATTATATGAATCTGATTATGCTTTATGGTTTACTCTTTCTTATATTAGAGAAAAAAAGTTTTTCTTCTTTAATATATGAATTATATTATTACAACTAAGAGTATTTAAAAGTTTTGAAAGGGATTTGGCTTGCAAAAAAGATAAGAGGTATAAACTGAGCCCAAAAAGAAGAAAAACTAAAAAGATATATAATGACCACCAAAAAAATTGAAAGATATACAAAGTGTATCAAAAAAATAAAAATATGTGTAAAGTGTTCCAGCCAATTGAAAAGAGACAAAATGAGCACAAAAGAAATTAAGCTTAATTCTCTTTCAAACCTTTAAATCTTAGAAGAATTAATGAGCCTCTTGAAATATTCAAATGCTTGATTTCAAATTTCATGATTGTGACTAATTCTTTTGGTATATTACTCTATAAGATATTTTCTGGAACCAATTTTGAACGGATCTCTTTTTCTTATCTAATTATTTTTTTTAGCTAAATCTTTGTTTTCAAAAGATGGTTTGCCCTATTAAAAGTTCGAGCTAGGGCTAACAAGATCGATTATTCTATCATTTTTCAAATTTTGATTGTTTTAACTCATTGATTCTTACAAATTTTTTATTCATTCACATGAAAATTTATTATATTTGTGCTTTGATTAAAACAAACTTTTGTTTTCATTCTTTTTGTCGCTTGGTCTTGCCTTTTTTATTTTATATTTATTTTTATTACTTTTTGTTATATTTTTGGGCCTTCTCTGATCATCTAAACCCATCCAAAAAATCTTCAATTTTTTATCACATCTTCCTAAAAAACATTCATATCATTGTATATGATATCTTCACACCATACCCCATCTTTCATCAGATGGTTGATATGATTTTTTTTTATTTAAGATCATCCTTGATGATCCATTATAATCTTAGATAATCTTATCGTGTTTTGCTTCAATTATTTGTGATCAGAATGGATGACCCTCCTCATCATGGATGATCTTCTAATTTTATACTCAATTATTGGTGATTATCCTTGACGATCCATCTATTCATCCTAGATGATCCACATGGTAAAGATATTATATATTTTAATTTAATATACTTTTTTAATGATTGTCTGGCATGACTCCTCAGGATGATTGCGTGTGTCTAATCATCACGGATAATGTCTGATCATCATAGATTAAATAACTTCCTTCTTGACCAATCATCCTGGACACAATAATTTCACCTGATCATCTTGGAAGATTCTATGATCATCTTGGATGATCATGTTATTTCTTTAAAAAATGTAGCTCTCAAATGGTTTTCTCACCCAAAATCCTTTTATTCCTCTTTGCTCTCACTCATTCTCTAATTTTCTTATTCATGGTAGGCAAGCAATTTAGAATGCCGATTGGAAGCTCTTTGAGGGCTAATATTGACCCTGGTTTCACTGAGGCAACTGACCAAGCTACCTACCTGTGCTACAAGACAGCCAAGATTACCTTATCTAGGACTATCAATCCATGTATGCTTACTTATCCTATCTTTAATCTTTTTTGTGCACACCTCCCTTACATTGATCCTTACACTCGCTTTCCCCTTTAATTCGGAATTACTCTTTGAATTTTTACAAGCCTTAGAATCAACTCTTCTTACATTGTGCTTCAATCCTACGTCAACAACACCCAATTAAAATCACTTATCAAGACATTCACGAACTCCTTGAATTGTCCACTACTGGAGATAAGCTTTATATCTTATCTCAAGACCCTAATTATGATTGGTCTCCGGCCAATCACCTTTTATGAAACACTTGTCTCCTATTATGATGGCGCATCCAGCACCTTAGTCAAGGATGCTAAGATAATCCAACATGTGCTTCATAACTCTATTATTCTTAAAGCCGGTAATTGTGTCCATATCACTCCTTTTGTTTCGATCACTAACTTCTACATCATGGCCCATAGAGAATTCAACATTGTTGATCTTCTTTTTTGATATATTGAGCATCTCACTAGAATTAGGGACCCATGGCATAGGAGGAAGCCCAACCTGGACTTAGGACACATCATAGCCTATCTCCTAGAAACATAGTTCAACCTTCAATATCCTACGTTCTACCCAACTTTTAGCCTGCCTTCTACACCAATAGTTTCTTTAACATTTTTCACAATACTCATCTCTACCCGAAGCACGAGGAAGATGAGTGAGCTAAGGAGGAAGCTACTCCTGTATCTATTCTTTTACCTTCTCTAATCTTCCAACTCAAAGCTGGATCAGCTGGTGGAGTAATTTGATCAGTGGAAGGACAAGTTAGACTCTTACATTACTGCACATGAGCAGTAACATGTGGAGGATGTAACTAGATTTGATGCTTATGTGATTCAGCAGTAGCAGCCACAAAACCAGGACATGGCCTAGTTTGGGGAGCATTTTGCTGCTATCTCTAGCTTGTTTCAGCTGCCACCACCACCTCCTTCTGATGATCAAGGCCCATCGTACTTGTAGTTTGTTTCTCTTATGTTGTGTTCTATGATGTTATTTGTTTCCTTATGTATTTTTTCTATTCTTTTTTTCTTTTGTTTCCTCTTCCTTGTTACGATGTCAAAAGGGAGAGTAGTAATATTATTTATGTTATTTCGTTGTGTTTTTTTACTACTTTTATATGGCATTTTAAACCATCTATTTGACTAGTAAAATTTGAATTTCCTTATTCACATTATTTTTTCTTCATGTCATGTTTTAATTAAATTGCTTAAATTAATTCTTCTACCAAAATATAATCTAGATTCATAGATTAAAATTTTGATGATAACAAATATTTCTGACACTTCTATTTTTCTATGACTATCCTACCTGCTAATATTTCAAGTCCACAAGGTTAATTGCAAATCAAGCTAGCTCAAGATTGGGTAGAGTTTTCTATTTTTAAACATATCATCCAAGACGATCTAAAATTGTCCTGGACAACCAGTTAAAAATGAAAACCCTAATTAGGGTATCATAGTTAACAAAACTACAGCCAATCAAAATTATCTTGGACGATATTAGCATCATCCTTGACAATATGCTCAAATCAAAAAGATTTAGCATCCAACTCTCTTAAGAATGTTATTATTTTTGGACATCAACTACGATGATTATAATTATGCCTAAATTAATCAGATAATTAAGGAAAGCAATTAAAGTTTAATTAATCGATCATATTGTCCTGACGATCATAGGATTATTTGGGATGATTAGTTAAACAAATCTTTGTTTTTTCCTAGATGACTAGAGCAGCTATTTGGATAATCCTTGATGTTTTAAACTAATCGTACAAGATGATCTTACAATCATCCTAAATGATTAGTTTTTTTTATCATCTAAACATGTTAAGTATAGCTGAATAGAGTGATTGTTTGGATGATACTCAATGATTTTGAACATATCATAAAGATGATGTCCTATTATCCTAGATGATCAGAAAAAACAAATCCTTCAATCATCCAGCCTCCTCTAGATCATCTTGGTAGATTGAGCTGAATTAGTACTTATCGTACAGGATGATCGGTCAATTATCCTGGACTATTTTTGATGATTAATTATAAATTAGGAAAAATTTGAATACGTTTTATATAAGATCTCTTATTTACTCAAGAGGTGATCTTTTTCTGTTGTCCTAACTTTAGAGACCTAAGAGGAGAAGGAGAGCAAGGGAGAGAGAGAGATAGAGGATCTTATGATGGGGGAGTTTATGAGGGGTTTCATAAAAGTTGCTCAAAGTAAGGGTCAGAGTCATCTTTTTTTGTTATCATCCTTAGTTCCTTGGAGGTTCAAGAGTGGTCTACATAACTAATTAATTAAAGTTCTCTGCGTCCTTTAGGAGAAAGAGAAAGGAGTCAGGTTCTAGGCCTACTTCAGGAGGAAGCAAAAGGTGTTAGGTTCTCTGCCTCACCAAAGTCAGTGGAAAGGAGGTTTGTTTAAGCTTCTTCACCTTACTGTAAGAGAAAAAGGAGAGTCACCAAGTTTAGTGCAATACTAGGAGGAGAGGCTCCGGGGAGTGGACGTAGGAAAAGTTGACTAAACCACTATAAAATTTTGTGTGATCTTTCTTACTGCTTTTCTGCATTTAATTTTTGTACTAAATATTTTTATAGTGAATGTTGGTTTGGTTTAAGATTGTAAATTTTGTTTGAGAAATTTTTAAAACACCAATTCACCACCCCCCCCCCTCTTGGTTATCCTCGGGCTTGTTCATAAGGGCTTAACATCCCTAACAAACTTTCACTAAGAGGCCCCCTCAAATTGATCATTCAAGAGTTGAATGGTCAATTTACTATGTAGGTCTTCGAATCAAGCTATGGCCAATGGCCTAGTATGGATGTCTGTAATTTGATCTATAGAGCTGGTGTGCTCTATGGTGAGAGAACTAGAGTTAATATGCTAACGGATGAAGTGGTAGTCAAATTTGATGTGTTTTGTTCTAGCATCAAACATTGGGTTATTGGCGAGAGAAATCATGGAGTGTTGTCACAGTATATGATGGTTAGAGATTTTTGAGTGATTTGTAGCTCTTCGACAAGGCGACAGAGCCACAAAACATCTAAGGTGGCTATTGAGAGTGATCTATATACAGCTTCTCTAAATGACTTAACCATGGTAACTTTCTTCTTAATAGACTAAGAGATGAGGTTGTTGCTGAGGAAGGTGCAAAATCCTGAGATAGATTTTCAGTCTAGAGAATCAAATGCCCAATCTGCATTGACATATGCCTATAGTTGAAGATTACTAAGAGTGATAGGTAAACCAAAGTTTAGAGAGCCTTTGATATACCAAAGTAATGATTTGAGAGCTTAAAAGTGACTAACTATGGGAACATACATGTGTTGACATATTCAATTTGCATTAAATGCTATGCCCAAACATGTAAGGGATAAATACTGAAGTTAACCGACGAGCTTGCGGTGTAGATACTGATCCAGAAAGGGCTAGTCAGCTTCAGATGAGGGTGGGCACTTCAAGAAGATCGAAGTAGGTATTGAAATGCAATTAGCAAGGCCTAAGTTTTGTAGCAGTTTTAAGGCGTAGTGGCATTGGTGTAGAAAGTAACATGAGGATGTTTTAAGAATTTGTATGCTGAGAAACAACAAGTCATTTTCGATCTATTTGAGAGCAAATTGGGATTGAAGGTGTTGAAGCAGCGATTGGTACATTTCTTGGTCATTTCATGTAAGTAAAATGTCATCCATATAATTAAATACGTATAAGTATAAGTGATTTGAGATGAAAAATGAGTGAGGGATCAAAATGACTAAACTTGAAGCCAAATTATTAAAGAAAATTTGTAAGCTTCTGGAACCAATGGCAAGGCACCTGTTTGAGTCCATACAGGGATTTGTTGAATTTACAAATATAATTTGGATGTTAGGCATTGGTAAATCCTGGTGGTTGACGCATATAAACATTATAAAAAAATCACTATGAAGAAAGGCATTTGAAATGTCAAGTTAGAGGATTGGCCATTGAAGGTGGAGGGCAAGGATGAGAAGAATGTGAATAGTTGGCATTTTTGCCCAGGTTGAAGGTTTTAGTGTAGTTGACACTTAGAGTTTGATTGAATCACTAAGCGACCAAGCGTGCCTTATATCAATTGATTAGGCCATTAGGCAGGATTTTGGTTTTGAACATCCACTTACTTCCAAGAATTAGTTCATTTGTAGGTGGAGGAACAAGAGAACACGTACCTTGGCATTGAAGGGAAAGGAACTCGGTGGAAATAGCAGAATGCCCATGTGAAAATTTGGATACTTAAGAGTAACTGGTGAGTGTGGAAGGAGAGGAAATGATGGCCGAGAGATCAAATATTTGTTTCGGTTTGTAAATTCTAGATTTGGAACTGGTCTACATGGGGTGGGTAGGTTGAGGATTAGGTGCCAACCTTGAAGACGTGGATGGAAGCGAAGTGATGGTAGAAGGAATGTTAGACCAAGTTTGAGGCAAATATATTATGGTTGAGTGCAGTTTGTGAAAGTTGTAAGAATCTCTATGGACTGAAGTGGGACTGAGAACAGGTGGTGATAAGGACTCAAAAATAGTGTTGGGAGGTAGATGTAAGGAATTTAAATATTGACTGCAAGGAAAGATTTGTTCTTGAAAGATAACGTGCCAGGAGATTTGAATTTTGTTCATGGTAGGATTGAGGCATCAATAACCTTTATGTTGAGAAGAATATCTGTGAAAGATGCATGCTTGAGAGATAGGAGATATTTTGTCAGAGATGTAAGAGTGATGCCAAGGAAAACAAAGGCATCGATAAGTATGAAGATGAGTATATGTGGGTAGGTTGTCATGAAATCGATGATATGGAATTTGTTGAGAAATGGCTTTGGATGGAAGCTGATTTATTAGATAGTTGTCTGTGGAGACAACTTTAACTCATAATTTAGTGGGAAGGTCAGAGTTGTGGAGAAGAGTATGAGTCAGTTCCAAAAGATATCTGTGCTTACGATTGGCAAGCCCATTTTGCTCAGCGGTAAGAGGGCAACTAATTTGGTGTGTGATTCCTTGAGTGAGGAGAAAGGATTTAAATTTGTTGCATGTGAACTCACCTCCTCCATTGGATCTAAAAACATTAGACACCGTGTTGAATTGATATTTTTACTAAAGAGCAGAAGTGAGTAAATTTCGAGAATGTTTCATTTTTCGAATGCATAAGATATAGCTAGGTAAATCTTATAAAGTCATCGATGAAGATTATGAAATACGTGAAGCCATTTAGTGATTGTTGTAGAGCTGGGCCCCAAATGTTAGAATGAATTCGATAAAAAGCATGAGGTGAAATGGTGGCACTTTTATTAAAAGGTAGTTTATAGATTTTCACCAAATTACAGGAGATACAAGAAAAGTTTGAATTTAAATATTCAAGATTAGGTACATGTTGTCAAAATTTGGAATGAACTCTGGGAGACGGATGATCAAGGCGAGCATTCCATAGATGTGTGGATGAGGTACTGGCAAGAAGAGATGTCAGTTTGTCTGGAGAAGTAGACCAAAGTTGGTACAATCCGTTATGCAGACGACCATGAAGAAGAAGATAATGGTCCTATAATTCCTTAATGACAAATCCATTAGCATCAAAACAAATAGATACTTGATAGTCAGATGTTAGTTTAGAAATGGAGATAAGGTTATGAGTTAGAGATGAAACATGTAGTAAATTTTTTAAAAAGAGCTTACAAGCCGAGTCAGGTAGTGGAAGAAGTCCCTATCCAAAATTGTGTATTGGTAGGGAGGATCCATTTTCAATAGAGATCGTGCCAAGTCCTTGGTAGGTTGTGCTTTGTTGAAGATTTTGGAGGTCAGGTGTAAGGTGGGTAGATGAACCCAAGTCAAGAACACAGTCACTAGTTGTGATGGGAGATTACTACATTAGGAAGGCACGAGGAGACGATGACATTATTTGGGCTCATTTGAGGTTTCAATGATGCCAACAGTTGAGGGCAATGTGATCAATTTTCCCAATTATTTGGCATGTGGGTCGAACAGTCTGAGCCGAGTCAGGAGGCGATCGAGCGGTAAAGGAAGACTATGTGCGGGGGTATTATTCCAATTCTTGAATTGGCTGTTTGGGTCCTTCCTGCGATCAGAATTCAAGCGAATGACGTAGAGAGCTATGGTGTCCTGAGTAGCCAAGGCATCTTTTTGATTTTTTTTGTTGGATATTGATCTTTTCACAGCACAATAGCGAGTAAAGGGTGCAAGATCAACAGGGTTTAGGAAGGCTCGGATTGTGATCTTGAAGGACTTGTAGGTGGAAGATAGGCCATTCAAGATATAGAGGATGATGTCCTCGATATCATGTTTCGAACCTGAGGTGGCAGAATTATTAACTAGATTTTTTATTTGCATGAGGTATTATTGCATGGAAGAGTTTCTCATTTGAATGTGATGTAGCTCTTTCTTGAGTTGGATAACTCAAGAATGATTCATGGGCTACATCCTTCTTTTAAGAATTTCCCAAACATCATGGGCTGTGCTGGAAGAAAGAACATAGGGAAGCATTGCAGGAGAAATGGTGGACATGAGAGTGGAGACATATTTCAATCAATCAATTTCCATTTGAAGTGGTCGGAGCTAGCAGTGTCAAATGGACAAGGGACTTCGCTGGTGTGGTGTCCAGCAAATCCTTTCACAGAGAAATGTTGAAGGAATTGTATACACCATATTGGGTAGTTTTTAGAGTTCATAGGAGAGGGAACCAAGTTCATGAGATTAGATGTCAAGAACTTAAGCGGTACAAGAACAATGAAGTCGAAGAGGCTACCAGAAGTTGTAGAGGAGGAGGAGGTAGGAAGAGAGACTCTCGATTCTTAATCTGTCATGGATGAGACCTTGCTGTAATACCAAGCGAGAATTGAAGATGAAGAGGAAACAATGATAGACAGAAACAAGAAAGAGGAAACAATTGTATTTCCAATGTCTAAAGTAATGAAGTACATGGTGTATAATTAGAAAACTAGAGAAGAGAGAAACCAGACTAATTTACAAAATAGACCCTAGCAAATGACATGTCACATGTACTAAGACTATAGGACCCAACAATATGATTAATATTAATTTGCCTACCAAAAAAAATTCTACTCGAATTCAATTCATTTTTCGAACTCTTAAAGATAAAAGCTCATTTTTTTATTCATTTGCATTTATCACCAACCAACATAGCAACTTAAGAAGTGCACAGTGGCTACTTCCTATCTGGAGAAAAGACAATTCTATGGACATTCCTTGAACATAAAAATAGTTCTTTGACATAAATCTCCATTACTCATATAGATCAAGCCATCTTCCAGTCATTTGATTATTTGATGCTTGCCAATTGACATGTGATAGCTTACAAACACGATATGTGGACTACTTTCTTTATTGATGGAATATTTGACTGCTATTAGCCCCATGACATTATCCACCACAACATCAAATCAATTTGGGATTTATCTTATAAATACCTCATCATTTGCTTTCTCAATGAAATTTTTTAACCAAGTTATACACAATAACATAGAGAATAACTTAATCTATGTTCCATACAAACTAACTTATTTCCCAAAGATGGTGACAGCTTAAATTTGGAAACTTGCTCTCCCACTTAAAAAAGAATGTATTATACACCTTAGCGAGAGTGGTGACTAACTGCAACGATGAGTAGCATCAGTTGTGGTCGATGGCAACTTGTAGGAAGAGCAGACTTAATTTGTGGTGTATTAGGATTATAACAAAAAAGAAGTGAGTTTATAATTTGTTGCATCTTCGAGTATTCGTGGCAGTAGAGAAATATAAATCTCCATCACTCATATAGATCAAGCCATCTTCCAGTCATTTGATTATTTGATGCTTGCCATTTGACATCTGATAGCTTAAAAACATGATATGCGGACTACTTCCTTTATAGATGGAAGATTTGACTGCTCTTAGCCCCATGACATTATCCACCACAAAATCAAATCAACTTGGGATTTCTCTTATAAATACCTCATCATTGGCTTTCTCAATGAAATTTGAACCATGTTATACACAATAACTTAAGTTATGTTCCATACAAGCTAACTTATTGCCCAAAGATGGTGAGAGCATAAATTTGGAAACTTGCTCTCCCACTTAAAAAGAATGCATTATACACCTTAGCGATAGTGGTGACTATCTACAATGATGAGTAGCGTTAGTTGTGGTCAATGGCAACTTGTAAAAAGAGCAGAGTTAATTTGTGGTGTATTAGGAATGTAGAAAAAAATTAGTGAGTTTATAATTTGTTGCATCTTCAAGTATTTGTAGTGGTAGAGAAATATAAAGCTTAACATCTTAGCTTTGTACAAAGATCCAGCACGAACATAGATAAAGAGAGAGGGTGCAGCATTTATTGGAGTCACCAAGATTTTTACATGAAAAACCCCTAAAAAGGATGAAAAACTAGGGGGCCTAGCCCAGTTTGAATGAATCCACTATTATTTAAAGTTGATTACAAATGAGGCCCATTCTTGGGGGAAGGCCTTAGCATGATGTACATTAAATAGAAAACATTACTTGGTAGGCATACAATGAATCAATATTAATGTCTTTGTTTGGTCGGAAGGACCAGAGTCGGTGGGCGAAGTAAGTCAGAAAGATCATAGTCGGTGGGCGATGAAGGTCACAAGGACTATAGTTGGTGGGCGACGTAAGTAAGAAGGATTGTAGTTGACGGGCAATGGAGGTCAGAAGGACGATGTTAGGTTGAAGTCCAATGATGTACATTAGTCCAGCATGGGATAGAAGTATGATGAAAGTTGAATAACGGTAGAAGTTCGAAGTCAGGTAGAAATCTAGCGAAGAGTAAAGGTCCAGCATCAAGGAGAAGTCCAATAATTGATACAAATCTTGCATTAGACATACGTCTATCGAAAGTTTAACAATTAGCATAAGTCCAATGTTGGGTAGAAATCTGGTAATAAGAAGAGATCTTGTATTGGGTAGAAGTCCAATATCAGTCGAAGGTCGGGGAGAACTCTGGCATTAGATGGTATTCGTGCAAAACTCCAGACTCACTTGGAGATCGGGCAGAGTTTCTGCATCACTTGTAAGTTGGATGGAACTCTAGCATCACTTGAAAGTTGGGAGAAACTTCAGCGTCCCGTGAAAGTCGGGCAAAACTCTGGCATCCTTTGAAAGTTGGGCAGAACTCTGGTGTCCCTTAAAAGTTAGGAGAAACTCCGGTATCACTTGAAAGTTGGGTAAAACTCTGGCGGTGGTCGAGGAGGAGTTTCTTTCCTCCTCTTCTTCTCTTCTCCTCTTCTTCCTCCTTGATTGGGTCCCCTCTTAAAAGAAATGAGGGGCTATGTATAGTTTTTAGAGAGTGACATGACTCGTAAATAGGAGGAGGATTAAGGGCAAATATGGAGTTGTTTGGATGGATGGTCGATATTGAATCCCTTAATCATGGACCATTCATTAGACATTTGAAGGTCTTAAGGATATCAGAATTAGGTGATTTTGGGCTCAATGGATTTTCCTCGTCAAGACACTCAATTCAACTATAAGTATGTCTTGTTTTGAAACCATTTGGTAATATGAATTGTGGTTTGAGCCTTCCAATAACTCTTCAGGTCTTTTATTTGGGCCCATCTGGGCTCAAATTGAGTTGAATTTGGGGTCATTGGTTTCTATTTATCAGACGGTCAATTCAACTATAATTTTGCTGAAATTGGAGTTCTGATGATCCCAGATTTAATTTTTGAAGATTCCAATTTAATTTTTGCCATGTGATTCATGTCTGATCAAGATAATTTTTTGATGACATATTAGTTGGCCCACTATTAATGGACGTCAAAGTATATAGAGTCCAAAAAATAAATGTGACAGCACTTCAAACTGATCGAATCACAAAAAATTATATTCCATAAAATATAAACTTGAGATTCATGTCCAATCAAGATAATTTTTTGATGACATATCAGTTGGCCCCCTATTATCGAACGTCAAAGTATATAGAGTCCAAAAAATATATGTCACATCACAAACTGATTGAACCATAAAAAAATTACATCCTATAAAACATAACTTTGCTCAAACTCAATCATAGAGACCTCGTTGAGCTCCAAAAGTGTTATAATTGAGTTTAGAATGTCAAAAAATATGTTCGAGGACCCCCAAAAAAGTCTGATTTGGACTGTCTGACAGTATATATATATATATATATAATCTTTTTTTCCACCAATTTTTGTTTTTTAATATAAAAAATCCCAAAAAAAATTTAGAAAATTCCAAAAAAATCCCGAAACATTCTAGAAGCTTCTTTTCCTCCAAATCGCTCCTATAAATACCCACCTAGGGTCAGGAAGAAATTTGCTCCTTTCTTTCTTCTCCCTTCTTCCTCTAACACTCTCATAGTTGAGGCATTTCATTATTTTTCATAGTTGACTTTCCCTATGCAAAATTAGTGCCCCTCTCCTTATATAGGAGTTGAAAAATCATTACCGGTGAAATATGCACTAGAAACCTAAGTAATGCAAGCAAACAGTTGGGAGAACAATAGAGACATTCCATTATTTTTCGTAGGTGACTTTCCCTACGCAAAATATGTGCCCCTCTCCTTGTGTAGAAATTAAAACTTTTTAGTATTTCTCCTTTCTTTCTCTCCCATTTTTTTTCTTACTTTAGAAGCATTCCACTATTGAAGATAGGCGACATTTCCCTATCAAACTTTAGTGCCGCTCTTTTGTGTAGAAGGAAATTTTTTAATCCCTTCTTTTTTTTCTCCCTCATATTGAGGCATCCCCCTATTCGTGTTCGGGTCTAGGGCCACTCACTAAGTAGGTGTCTCATCTTCCTGCTTTGAGAGATCTTACGATCAGGGGAGAACTGATAATTGTCAGCATTCTATTAGAACTCCGATGAAAGTCCCATGATGGGTAGAAGTCCAGCAACAGGAGGAAATTCAGCATCGAGAAGAATTTTGATGAAAGTCTCGCGACATGCTGAAGTCCAGCGATGTGAGGAAACTTAGTGTTGGTTAAAATTTTGATGAAAGTTCTACAACGAGAAAAAATTTAATAATGGGAGGAAATTCAGCTTCGGTTAGAATACTAATGAAAGTACCACAACAAAAAAAAATCCAATGATAGGGAGTAGTTCAGCATCAGGTAGAATTTCAGTATAAGTCCTACATCGGGTAAAAATCTAATTATGGGTGGAGAAATTTGATGTTGTTTTAGCAGAAGTTCATTGATAATGGATGATCAAGTGGAACTCCCTTAGCTGTCAGCGGTCAAGTGGAGAGCTGAAAAGAGAGTTGGAGGATGTGCTACTATCAGTAGTTGAATGAGAAGTCGATGATGGCTTATATGATAAATGACTGCTGACAGACATTAGACAAAGGGCTGGAGATGGCAGGTTTCCAGTGGTATTTTGCTAAGGTAATATAAATCCATATTGAAGTGTGCTGACATCAGATATCCTTGAGTCAAGGTGCTGAAGCAGCGTGTTATATAATCATTTTGGCAACACACTAATACTATTAATTTAGTGGAGGCCTGATGATGATCAAATTATTTCCTTTATTTAAATAATAAGTTGTAGGAGATGCTTTTGTGTTGTAGAGAAGTGGTCACTTAAATTTATCAAGAATTTTAGACTATTTTGAAGTTTCTTATTAATTGATGATAACAACTTTTATGGATGATGCCAATGTACTATTTAATTTCAACTTCTTGTGAGAATAAATGTACATCTGAATGTGAATTTATATAGCTCTATTGATATTATATATGAAATTGAGAACTTGTCCCTTAGAGGAATCTGAATTGTGATTGCATCTTTGAGGCATGCTTTGATATATTGCATAATGTGCTTTTTTGAGACTTTAGCCCACTAAGAATCTTTATATGATTGATAATTTTATCAACCACTTGCTTTAGGGAATCTTTATAGAGATAATGTTTTTCACTCAAAGCACTGCTTGATAATGTTGACCTCTATAGAAGAGGTCGAGAAAATTCATCAAGAATATATGATATATCTGAGGTTATATATCAGAGCCCTGCTGATGACTTTAACCTATATGGAAGAGATCGAGAGAATCCACCAATGATATAAGTCTTATCCAAGGTTATATATTAGAGCCCTACTCGATGACATTAACTTATGTGGAAGAGGTTAAGAGAATCCACCAAAGATGTAAGACCTATCAGAAGTTGTATGTCAGAGCCCTGCTCAATGACATTAACTTTGTAGAAGAGGTCGAGAGAATCTACCAATGATATAAGACCTATCCGAGGTTATTTGTTAGAGCCCAGCTTGATGATGTTAATTTATATGGAAGAGGTCGAGAGAATTTACAAAGGATGTATGACCTCTCTGAGGTTCTATGTTAGAGACTTTGCCCGATGATGTTAACCTATGTGGAAGAAGTCTTTAGAATCCACCAAGAAGGTATGACCTATTCAAGGTTGTATGTTAGAGCCCTGCTCGATGATGTTAACCTATGTGGAAGAGATTGAGATAATTCACCGGGGATGTATGATCTATCTGAATTTGTATGTCAAAGCCTTTGCTCGATGAAATTAACATATGTGAAAGAGGTCGAGAGAATCCATCAAGGATATATAACCTATCTGAGGTTGTATATCAGAGCTCTACTCGATGACGTTAACCTATATGGTAGAGGTAGAGAGAATCCATTAAGGATGTATGACCTATCCGAAGTTATATATCAGAGCCCTACTTGATGATGTTAATATATGTGGAAAAGGTAGAGAGAATCCTCTAGGCCTATATAACCTATCTAGGTTATATGTTAGAGCCTTTGCTCGATGATGTTAACCTATATAGAAGAGGTTGAGAAAATCCACCAATAATATATGATCTATTTGAGGTTGTATGTTAGAGCTCGACTCGATGATGTTAAACTATGTGGTAGAGGTCGAGAGATTCCACCAAAGATGTAAGACCTATCCGAGGTTGTATGTAAGAGCTTGGCTCGATGATGTTAACCTATATAGAAGAGGTTGAGTGAATTCATAAAGAATATATGACCTATCTGAGGTTGTATGTTAGATCCATACTTGATGATGTTTACATATGTGGAAGAGGTCGAATAAAATCCCTCTGATATTGATTTGGCTTTGATTATGAGGGGGTGAATGCCACGTGTATCCCAATCAAAAGTAAATAATGGTATATCTTTAGATCGCTACTGCCTTTCCGAGGTTGAGATAAGATCTTGCTTAAGGAGTAGAAGTCCAGCAAGGGATTGTAAAAAGCTTGCGATCTTTGCATTTGATAAAAACTATATTTAGATATTTTTTTCAAAATATTATCTTGGATGTTAAAAATATTAGAAGAACTTTATTGAATGTTGTTGCAGTCATGATTGCCTCATAAGTCCACATTTAATTTTCATGAATTTGAGAAAGAATTAGCTGATGTCAAGATATTGACATAAACCACTTTTGAGATTGGAGCAATAGTTTCCCCCTAGTCAAGAATGATGTTCCTACAGACGGTGCCAAACTATTGTGTCCTGGAGTATTCGTGGTGCTAGAGAAATCTAAAGCTTATTGTCTTAGCTTTGTATGAAGATCCAGCACGCATAGAGATAAAGAGAGAGAATGCAGTAGTTATAGGATACACCAAGATTTTTACATGAAAACCCCTTAAAAAGGGGTAAAAACCACATGTCTATCTTAGTTTAAATGAATCCACTATTATTTGCAGTCGATTATAAATAAGGCACTTTCTTGAAGGCAGGCCTTAGCTTGATGTACATCATATAGAGTACATTACATGGTAGGAATACAATGAATCACTATTTATATATTTATTAGGTCAAGACTATAGTCGGTGAGCGACGTAAGTTAGAAAGACTTTAGTCGTCGAGCGATGAAGGTTGGAAGGACTATAGTCAATAGGCAATGTAAGTCAGAAGGATTATAGTCGGTGGGCAATAGAGGTCGGAAGGGTGATGTCAGATAACAGTCCAACGATGGACATAAGTCCAAAATCAAATAGAAGTTTGATGAAAGTCCGACAACAGGAAGAAGTCCAGCATCGGGTAGAAATATGGCGACGAGTAGAGGTCCGACATCGAGGAGAAGTCTAGTAATAAATATAAATATAGAATCAGATAGATGTCCAATGAAAGTCTGACAATTGGCATAAGTTTGACGTTAGGTAGAAATCTGGCGACAAGCAGAGGTACGACGTCGAGTAAAAATCTGATGTTAGTTGATAACTGGGGGTAACTCTACTGTTAGATGGTATTCGAGCAAAACTCTAGAGTCACTTGGAGATCGGGCAGAATATTGATGTTACTTGTAAGTCGGACGGAACTCCAGCGTCACTTGAAAGTCGAGCTAAAATCTGACGTTCCTTGAAAGTCAGGCGGAACTCCAGCATCACTTGAAAGTTGGGCGTGTTGCAAATTCAGGCCTATGAATTATGTTTTGATGATTGGCAAACACTCTTAATTGACTTGGACTGTCTTTTACTACTGACTTTTCAGGAATCAAAGATTGGACAGAAAAACAGAGCCAGCTCAAGATGGGGTAGATTAGGGTTGAGTCAGTCTGTAATTTTATTTTTTACCCTCTTGAGTCAATTGTAATCTTTGGTGTGATTAATGAAAAGTAACTCTACACACACACACACTTGAGAGACTTAGAATTTCTATTTTTAATCAAATCGGTCAGGACGATATTTACATCATCCTGGACGATCGGGCTTAAAACAGAAAATCTAATCAGGAGTTCTAAATTAAGGCAGCCGTCATTATCAAATCGGCCTAGACGATACGTGTATCGGTCAGGACAAAATGATCAAAATAAAAAGAAATTGCCGACATAAACAATTAAGGTATTCTATATTTTTGGCAATCGGCCAGGACAATCTTGGATCGGCCTGGATGATATTTACAATTATGCCTTAATTAATCAGAAAAATCAAGGAAGTAATTAAGGATGATTGATACGATCACATCGTCCTGGACGATCGAATTATCGGCCAGGATGATCTATTCAAAAACCTTAGTTACTTCTGGACGAAAAATATCGGCCAACTTGAATTCAGGGCGATGCTCTGGATGATTTTCCTCTGATTTGAACTGATCGGCCTGGACGATCGTTAGATCATCCTTGACGATCAAGCCAATTTTCAATCATCCAATTTGCATTCAGGGCGATGCTCTGGCCGATCTCATGGGATTTATACTGATCAGCCAGGACGATGTCCATATCGTCCTGAATGATATAGTCGGCAACTTGTAATTAATGAGCTCCTTTGAAGCTCTTCTATTTAAGAGCCCTTGTTCAACAGTTTTGAACATCCTTGGCTGCTGTCTTGACCTGAGAAAACCTAAATGAGAGAGAGAGAGAGAGGGAGAGATAGAGAGAGAGAGAGGATCTTGTGAGGGGGAGCGTGTGAGGGGATTCACAAGGGTTGCTCCAAGCATTGTTCCACTTCTTCTTCCCTAGAGTCTCTTGTCCTTGAAAGGGTTGGGAGAGGTAAGTTCCAGCAAGCGATCGAGGTTCTCTACCTGCTTCAGGAGGAAGCAAAAGGAGGAAGGTTCTCTGCCTTGCCGGGTGTGGCAAAAAGAGGTGTTTGTAAAGGCTTCTTCGCCTAGCTATGGAGGCTAAAGAAGACTGACGATTGTAGTGCAATACTTGGAGGGCGCCTTCGGGGAGTGGACGTAGGTCGAGTTGACTGAACCACTATAAACCATTGTGTTTTTATTTTTACTGCTTCCGCATTTATTTTCTTCCGCATTTATTTTTTTGTGGTGATTTGGTTTGTATTCGCACTTTGCCTAAAGAATTTTTAAAATACCAATTCACCCCCCCCCCCCCCCCCCCCCCCCCCCCCCCCTCTTAGTTAGCCTTGGGCCAGTTCTATAGGGCTTAATATCCCTAACGAATTTTCAAGTGGTATCAGAGCAGGATTCATAAAAACTAAGTTTGAAAACTTTTTGAATTTTGATCTATGACTAACTTTGGAAATCATAATACACTGGAAGGGTATTCTATAATCCGACCACATTTATTTGATAATATCCCATTTGATTTTTGGAAAACTCACATATCTATGTTTTTACAATCTACTGATTATCGCATGTGGATGCTTGTTACGGATGGTTACACACCTCCAACTGGTAAACTTAACAACATTACAGCTCCACTTCCTTTTACTGAATGGACTTTAGATGATAGGAATTTGGCTCAATTGAATGCAAAATGTCTTAATTATTTTTTCTGTGCTTTTAAAATCAGAAGACTACATGCGTGTTTCTACTTGCAAAACTGGTAAAGAAAATTGGGATAAATTGTGTATCACTTATGAAGGCACTAATGAAGTTAAATAATCCCGTTTGAACATTCTCTAGCATGACTACGAACTTTTTCGTATGAAACCTCATGAATCAATTTATGAAATGTATACGAGATTTTCTCAGATTGTTACTTCCTTGCATGTCTTAGAAAGAGAGCTTTCAAATTTTGAAAAAGTAAACAAGATTTTACGATGCTTGTCTTACTCTTTTGATGCAAAAATTACTGCTATAACTGAATCTAAGGATTTGAACACGTATTCGATTGATAACTTACTTGGCGCACTCATTGCTTACGAGCAAGGGGTGAATCAAAGAAATCTTGATGCAGGTGAGAAAAAAAAAAGAGAAAACGGTGGCACTGAAGGCACACAAATCTGACTTCGATTCTTTCGAGTCAGGGAGCGATGAAGTTGCCTTAATCTCAAGGCAATTCAGAAACTTTCTAAGGAAGAAGCAAAAGCATCATTGGAGAAAAGGTAAGGATAACAAATATTCTAAAGGATCTTCTGATGTTGTTTGTTATGAATGCAGGAAGCCTGGACATGTGAAAGCCAATTGTCCTACACTTCAAGTTCACTCAAGCAAAGAAAAGGGTGAGGAGAAACCCAAGTTTAGGAAGGAATAGAAAAGACTCCAAAAGGAGTTTTGGGAGGATTCTACATCAGATTCATCGGAGACGAAACCAAAAGATGAGATAACAAAATTGTGCTGGATGGCAGACGATCATCTCGATCAAGAAGAGGTATGTGAACTTTCCTACGATCAACTTCTTGAAATTTCTAAAAAAAATCATGCATCATATAGGAAACTCAAGAAGACACATGCAAAATTAAAATTGGAATTTTAGGAGTTACAAAAAGAGCATGCAATTATGACTAATGATCACTCAAGAATTGATTCAAATCATATGGCCCTATTTGATGAATTTGATGAGTTAAACAAAAAGCATTGTGAAATAATTGAAGAGCATGAGTCACTAAAAGTCACACACACCTCACTTGAATCGGACTTTAAGAAGTCTAATGAGATGGAGAAAAACTTGAGGTTTGAGAATAAAGTCTTTAAAAGCACAAATTTGAATATTCAAAATGAATTAGATGCATGTAAGAAAACTAGGATGACACCTACTTTTAATCAAAAGCCAAAACCTAGGAAGAGGCACTATAACTCAAACCATTTAAGAAACCCTTTTCCTGAAGTTAGATGTTTTTCATGTGGCATGCTAGGACACATCTCACATACTTGCATTGTTCACTATAGTACACATTGGGTGTGGAAACCCAAGGTGCATGATTCATAGCATACCACACATGCATTGCATTCTACTCTTCATAATAAGGAACCCAAACCTACTTGGGTTTCTAAATCTAACATTTGATAAATTTATAGGTAGGCTCTCACAAAAGGCCTCGTCAGAGTATGTGGTACTTGGACAACGGTTGCTCTCGACATATGACTGGTGATGCCAATCAATTTGTTTCATTGGAGACCAGGACTGGAGGCAAGGTAACTCTTGGAGACAACACCACCAAGAAGGTGGTAGGCGCAGGTATAATTGGTAATTCCAAGAACCTTATGATTGAAAATATTTTATTTGTAGATGGATGAAGTACAACCTGTTTAGCATCAATCAACTCTATGACATAAAAATGAACTGCCAGCTTGAGAGGGAAAGTCTATGGTTTTGTGATTGTTGATGACTACTCAAGGTTCACTTGGACTAGATTTCTTACAAATAAAAATGAGTCTTTTGAGGAGTTTAAAATATTTTCTACTTGGATTCAGAAAACGCTAGGTTGTGAGTTCTTGACCATCCATAGTGATCATGGGGGAGAGTTTGAGAATGAAAGATTTAGAGATTTTTATGAGGATAAGGGGATTAGCCATAATTTCTCAGCTCCTAGGACCCCTCAGCAGAACGGGGTAGCTGAAAAGAAGAACCGGACCTTGGTGAAAGCCGCTAGAGCCATGTTTGTTGAGTATTCACTTCCAAAAAACTTTTGGGCTGAAGCTGTTAACACAGCTTGCTATGTGTTGAATAGGGTGAATGTTAGAGCCAAATTAGAACAGATACCCTATGAGATCCTTAAGGGTAGGACACCCAATCTTTCTCACCTTCATGTCTTTGGTTGTAAGGTTTTTATTCACAACAATGGGAAGTCTCACTTGGGAAAATTTGATTCTAAATCTGATGAATGAGTATTCTTGGGATATTTTAGTGTTGGGAAGTCTTTTAGGGTGTTTAACAAGAGAACTTTAGTGATGGAAGAGACTACCCATGTAGTATTTCATGAGTCTGATCCTAAAAAGCATGGAGTTGAAGATGATGATGATATTGGAGAGATTACTGGTGGAGTATAAAATTTGGAGAAGGAAGTAGGTCACCAAAACATAAAAGGAGTAGGAGATGTCACCCAAGGAGTAGAAAATTTAGATCTGGAGGAAAGGGTTGGACCTTCTCAGACCTTACCTAGAGATTGGAGATACTCTACAAGTCACCCCAAGGATTTGATCTTAGGAGACCCTTCTAATGGAGTTAAGATTAGACATGGACTTAGGAAGGAGGTGCACCACTCTGCTTTTATCTCAATAATTGAACCCACCAACATAAACCAAGCCCTTACTGATGAGTTTTGCATTTTAGCCATGCAGGAGGAGTTGAACCAATTTGTTAGGAATGAAGTTTGGGAGCTTATAGAAATACCTAAGGGACAAAGTGTAGTTGGGACAAAGTGGGTCTTTAAAATAAGGTGAATGATTCAGGAGTGGTGGTTAGTAATAAAGCAAGATTGATGGCTAAGGGGTATAACCAAATAGAAGGGATAGATTTTGAGGAGACATTTTCCCCTGTAGCTAGATTGGAAGCCATTAGAGTTCTATTAGCTTTGCATGTTATAAAGGTTTTAAGCTTTATCAAATTGATGTTAAGAGTGCCTTTTTGAATGTGGAAATAAAAGAGGATGTGTTTGTAGAACAACCCCAAGATTTTGAGAGTTCCCAATTTTCAAATCATATTTTTAAATTAAAAAAGGCTTTGTATGGTTTAAAGCAGGCACCAAGAATATGGTATGATAGGCTTAGCATATTACTAGAAAAGGAGTTTGTTAAGGGGAGCGTAGACACCACCCTTTTTCTTAGAAAAATTGGAGATGATTTACTCATTGTTCAGGTTTATGTGGATGATATACTATTTGGATCTCCTAATAAAAAACTTTGTGATGAGTTCTCTAAAATAATGAGTAGAGAGTTTGAGATGAGTATGATGAGAGAGTTGTCCTATTTTTTGGGATTTAGCTTAAAACAATTGGATGATGGAACCTTTCTTAATCGAATAAAATACATAAAAGACATTTTGAAGAAGTATGAGATGGATAAATCTAAGCCAATTAATACTCCCATGACTTCTAGTGTTCTATTGGATAAGGACCCAAGTGGTAAGTCTATTGATCAGAAGAAGTACAGAGGCATGATTGAATCTTTACTCTACTTGACTGCGAGCTGGCCCAACATAATGTTTAGTGTTTGCCTTTGTGCTAGATTTCAAGCCGACCCTAAGGAATCCCACCTGATTGCTGTTAAGAGAATTTTTTAATATCTTTTGGGGACCCAAAGCTTAGGGATTTGGTATCCTAAACACAATACTTCTTTTGAGATTATTAGATTTTCTGACTCTAATTTTGCAGGATGCAAGGTGGATAGAAAAAGTACTTCAGGAACTTATCAATTCATAGGACAATCGTTGGTCTCATAGTCTAGTAGGAAGCAAAATTCTGCTGCACTTTCCACTGTTGAAGCTGAGTACATTGCTCTTGGAAGTTGTGTGACCCTAGTCCTTTGGTTAAAACAATATGTATTGGATTTAGAATTACCTGTAGGCACCATCTCAATCTTTTGTGACAACACTAGTGCCATAAGCATCTCTAAGAATCCTATCCAACATTCAAGGACTAAGCACATTGACATTAGGCATCACTTCATTAGAGACCATGTGACTAAGGGAGACATTAAGCTAAAAACATGTGACAACTGAAAATCAACTAGCTGACATCTTTACTAAACCACTGGCCTTCGACACTTCAGCTCTTTAAGAACCAGATTGGGTGTGATTGACATAACTGCAGAAACTTGATCTTCTATTTGCTTTATTTGGTTTTTTAATTATTTTTTCTTTTTGCACTTTGTTTTCTTTTCTTTTTATTTGTTTGATTTGGCTTGCTTTCTTTTTATTGCTTTTTAGCCTTCTAAAATCATCGCTGATATGATATCTTATGCCTTGTCTTTACTTTTGAGAATTTATAGTAAATATTTTTCATCTCTTAATGTGTTAGATGGTCAAAATATTTCGTTGATTGTGTCTCCTTCTCTAACCTATTTTAGTGGGATAGTTTTCTTTTCTAATCAAAAATCTATTTCAAATTAAATATTGTGTATGAAATTTAGATCCTTTCTAAACTCGCTTAAGCAAATCTATCTTGTATTTATAATACTTAAAGTCATTTTGTCACATCAAGATTCCTCATTATTCTTGTCATTGATTAATTGATTCTGTTTTATGTATAGTTCTTCTCTATGTTAGAGAGAGAGAGCCCCTATTCTCTAATATCTAGAATATATACTTACAACTAGGAACTTTTTAAGAGTTGTAAAAGAGAATGGAGCTTGCAAAAATAAAAAAAATTGGTAAATGATGCCAACAAAAGATGCGCAATGACGCCAAATTAAAAAATTATTTATCAAAAAGCAAAAGATGTGCACAAGCACCAATCAATTGACACCACTAAAAAGCAAGCTCCTCTCTCTTTTCAAATTCTTTAAAACTTAGAAGTTTTTATATATCAAAGGCTTGATTTCGATTAATTTGAGATTGTGACAAATTTACTTTGATTCATTATTCTATAAGATTTTTTTTCTTAAACCAAGTAATGAATGGATTCTTGTTCCTCATATCCAACTGATTTTTTGAGTTAGGTCATTGATTTCAAAAGAAGATTCTACACTAAGAGAAAGTCTGAGCTAAGGGTAATTATGATCGGATATTCTACCGCTCTTTGGATTATTGATATTGTTAACTCATTAACTCACAAGTTTTTAAAATCAATCACATGGAATACTACATTAACTTCATGCCTTGGTAAAAAAAATAATAAAAAAAGTGTGTTGTGGTTTGCTTCTGTTCTTGGTTCCCTCCTTTTTGAGATGTCCAAAGGGGGAGAAGTTTTAGGATGTGTCTTGCACTTTCAATTCCGTATGTTACACTTTAGATTTTTGTCTTAGTGTTTTGTCATCATCAAAAAGAGGGAGATTGTTGCAAATTCAGGTCTATGAACTATGTTTTGATGATTGGCAAACACTCTTAATTGACTTGGACTGTCATTTACTACTGACTTTTCAGGAATCAAATATCGGACGGAAAAATGGAGCCAGCTCAAAATGGGGTAGATTAGGGTTGAGTCAGTTTGTGATTTTATTTTTCCCCTCTTGAGTCAATTGTAATCTGTGGTGTTATTGATACAACGTAACCCTACACACACACTTGAGAGACTTAGAATTTCTATTTTTAATCAAATCAGCCAGGACAAAATTTACATCATCCTGGACGATCGGGCTTAAAACAGAAAATCTAATCAGGGGTTCTAAATTAAGGCAGCCATCATTAGCAAATCGGCCTAGACGATACGTGTATCGGCCATGACGAAAGGATCAAAACAGAAAGAAATTGCCGACATAAATAATTAAGGTATTCTGTATTTTTGGCAATCAGCAATGATGATCTTGGACGGGCCTGGACGATATTCATAATTATGCCTTAATTAATCAGACAAATCAAGAAAATAATTAAGGATGATTGATACGATCACATCGTTCTAGACGATCGAAGTATCGGCCCAGATAATTTATTCAAAAACCTTAGTTACTTCTGGACGATAAATATCGGCCAGCTTGAATTCAGGGCGATGCTTTGGATAATTTTCCAATGATTTGAACTGATCGGCCTGGACGATCGTTAGATCGTCCTGGACGGTCAAGCCAATTTTCAATCGTCTAGTTTGCATTCAGGGCGATGCTCTGGCAGATCTCATGGGATTTGTACTAATTGGCCAGGACGATGTCCATATCGTCCTGGACGATATAGTCGGCAACTTGCAATTAATGAGCTCCTTTGAAGCTCTTCTATTTAAGAGATCTTATTCAACATTTTTTAACATCCTTGGTTACTGTCTTGACCTGAGAAAACCTAAAGGAGAGAGAGAGAGGGGGGGGAGAGAGAGAGAGGATCTTGTGAGGGCGAGCTTGTGAGGGGATTCACAAGGGTTTCTCCAAGCATTGTTCCACTTCTTCTTCCCTAGAGTCTATTGTCCTTGGAAGGGTTGGGAGAGGTAAGTTCCAGCAAGCGATCGAGGTTCTCTGCCTGCTTCAAGAGGAAGCAAAAGGAGGAAGGTTCTCTGCCTTGTCGGGTGTGGCAAAAAGAAGTGTTTGTAAAGGCTTCTCCGCCTAGCTGTGGGGGCTAAAGGAAAGTCACGATTGTAGTGCAATACTCGGAGGGCGCCTCCGTGGAGTGGACGTAGGTCGAGTTGACCAAACCACTATAAACCCTTCTGTTCTTGTTTTTACTGCTTCCGCATTTATTTTCTTCCGTATTTATTTTTTGTGGTGATTTGGTTTTAACGCTCATCCCTAACGAACTTTCAGGGCGAAACTCCGGTCTCCCTTGAAAGTTGGGCAAAACTCTGGCGTAACTTGAAAGTTGGGCGGAACTCCGGTGTCCCTTGAAAGTCGGGCGAAACTCCGGCGTCACTTAAAAGTTGGGCGGAACTCTGGCGGTGGTCGAGGAGTTTCTTCCCTCCTCTTCTTCCTCCTTGTTTGGGTCCCCTCTTAGGAGAAATGAGAGGCTATTTATATTTTTCTGAGAGTGGCATGACCCGTAAATAGAAGGACGGTCAAGGGAAAATGTGGAGTGGTTTGGTTGGACGGCCAATATTTAATCATTTGATCGTGGACTATTTATCAGATATTTGAAGGTCTTAGTGATATCGGAATTCAACGATCTTGCTCTCGTTGGATTCGTCTCGTTGAGCCGCTCCATTCAACTATAAGCATGTCATGTTTTGAAACTGTTTGGTAATCCAAATTGTGGTTTGAACCTTCCAACAACGCTTTGGGTCTTCGATTCATACCCATCTGGGCTCAGATTAAGTTCAATTTGGTGTCATTGGGTTCGTATTTCCGAGACGATCAGTTTGACTGTAAATTCGCTTAATCGGAGTTCGGATGATCCAAACTTTAATTTTTTAAGTTTTAAATTTGATTTTTGCCTCGAGATTCGTGTCCGATCAAGATAATTTTTTGATGACATATCATAATTCATAAAATGTAATATACAAAGTAAATTTGAAATTCATCAAAATTTTATTCAGAGTTTCTTTTACTTTAGATAAATACCAAAATTCTTAGAACCATTCAAGTGTACTCATTTTTTATCGAATCAAATAACTTCTTAATTTTTCTCTCTCTTGCTTCCATTTTTTTCTATTGACCGTTGAGCTGCCTTTGTCACCAAAAGTAGTCAGACATGACCTTCTACCTTTCTCTATTATTTTCTTTGTCAACTGCAAGAATTTCGTGTTAAATCCCGATTGCATTCCTATCCAACCACCTTTTGATGTTCAGAAAGATGCATCGCTATCTGGTCCTTATTCAATACCAAACAACCAATGGATCTATTACTTGCCACTTGAAGTTCTTCGTTTGAAAAAATATTCTTCTGAATGGTAAAGAAATGTATTCATTAATGTCCACTTATTTATATTATATATCATCATTCGGTCTTTATTTTGCTCATCTTTTTTAATTTATTCAAAGTGATAACTACTTAAATTTGCGTAGTTTATTAACAAAAAAAGTCATAAACTGATAAACAATAATTAGCAATCATAGAATTTTTAGGTGCGCGATTCGCTCACCTCCAATAAGTCAAGATAATACTTACCCTGCCCTCATCTTAACAAAGAGGGCACTGTTTTTACTTGTATGTATCCCTTCTCTCTCTCTCTCTCTCTCTCTCTCTCTCTCCTGTTATGAAGACGGTGCGATCGAGCCAAGTGGCAATTTTGGTGCTTGTTATGGCAGCCGTGTTGGGGTACTCTGCCACGGCGAAGGGAGGAGCGGCGGAGTATGTATCGGCGGTGGGAGATCCGGGCATGAAGAGAAACGGTCTTCGTGTGGCGTTCGAGGGCTGGAACTTCTGTAATGAAGTTGGGGCTGAGGCGCCCGGAATGGGAAGTCCCAGGGAAGCTGACTGCTTTGACTTGAAAAGCACTACTCTTCCTATACAAGGTTTATCTCTACTGCCTTCTTTTTGCCTTTAATGTTATTGATACTGTTAATTGAGGTGTTCATTTTATTATGAAGAAAAGCTAATAAGAGAAACAACTTAACAAAACTATTGTGCCTTTCATTCAAATTTTCTCTTCTATCATTATGATTTTGAGATTCGGTGAAGATGAGTGGGGGATTTCTCAAATTGAAGGCTTATAGGCTGGAAAGTTGATGGATTTGGATTGATTTTAACGATTTCGGACTAAAATTAATGAAATTAGGGAGAAATTATCAAAATATCGAAACTGTTAAAATCCAATCGGTAAAAATAATTGAAAATTAAATATATACTAAATTTATTAATTGTTTTAAGAAAATAAAAATATTATATAAATATATATAATTCGAAAATTATAAGAAAATAAAATTTTTAATTTATAAAATATTTTAAGAAAATGAAATTATGTTGCAGTTGAATTCAGAAATTAAGTTTTGAAATCGTTGAAACTAATTTTAACATAAGATGTTTCCCTTTTCGATAATTCCTACATGGACTAATTATCTAAGTATTCATTTGTGGGTAGACGGTTCCGAGAAAGTCGATCATGAAGTTGTTCACCTTGTAAACGAGCAAGAAAACAAAATGGGAGCAAATCAGAGCGGCGATAACGTGGACCTCTACGCTGTCAAGAAAGAGTTATATCTCGGTGCCAAATGTGAGGTTAAGGACACACCGAATCCATGGCATTATTGGATGGTGATGCTCAAGAATGGCAACTTCGACACCAAGTCGGGTCTCTGCCCCTCCAATGGAAAGAAGGTCGGGCCCTTCCCACCAGAATCTCGATTCCCCTGTTTTGCTGAGGGAAAATGCATGAACCAGCCGCTTCTATTCCACAACTACACTGCTTTCTCAGACAATGAAGACATGCTTCGAGGAAGTTTGTATGGTACTTATGATCTCGACGCCGATATTAGCAGAGGATTGGATAACATCTCTTACTACTCGGTGGTATGGGAGAAGAAATTTGGTAATGGTGAGGATGAAGGGTGGAAGTTTCATCACTATCTCAGGACTTCGCAGAAGTATCCTTGGCTTATGCTGTACCTCAGGTCAGATGCTACCAAGGGCCTCTCTGGCGGGTATCACTATCCTGGCTGTGGGATGACTAAGATTGTAAGATGCATCTCTATTTTTCCCTTTCATATCTATCGTAAAGAGAAATTAATTAATTTCAGCTATTTAGATTTCTATAACTTGATTGAATAAAAAAATAAGAAACAAAAATTAAGTGGTTGTTGGGAAACTTTTTTATTTTATTTTAAATTCTATTTTCTTTGCATTGACTTGTGGTTGAGGACTAATAGTCTTAGAAAATTATGAATAAGTGAAATTTTATTTTCACCGTTTTCATAATAAGTTCTCACGTTGCAGATTTCTGAATAAAAAAAAAAATAAATAAATAATTATACTATGTTTAACTTTGTTTAAAAAAATCTGCATAAATATCATGAGCTGATTTACGTCAAAATCAGCTTCAAAACTCTTGGTCTCAAATTCAAAAAAATTTAAGTCTTTTTATGGTAAACTGGTCAAGATATTATCACTTAATTTTTATTTTTCATGCTAATAATATAATCAGACCATTTAAATTAAATACACGCCAAGTTCATTATAAAATTTGGTTTGAGTAGATCCCAAAACAATAATAATAACAGTTCTAGAATGAATGCCTAAAAGGCCAAGGATAATTCTTCGGTTTATTTAGAATCAAATGTTTACCTTTTTATATATATATATATTAGCATTTTCGTATTGGTTTGATCTAAGGTTCTAACAAATCGTTTGGTGAAGATTTCTTACGAAGTTTTCTTATTCGTAGTTGCTTCCAATAAAGTTCTAGTCGGTACTAAAAGTACAGTGAAGAAGAAGTGTCGGGAAATTCCTAGGTAATAATCATAAAATTGCTTCCAATAAAATTCTCTCATAAGTAAATGCCCTATATCATTTCTTCAATATATATATTTAAATATTTTTAATTTATGAGATGTAATGAGAAGTAAGGGAAAATACTATACCTAAAGTCACTGTGCTAAAAAACTCTTAATATATTTGTGACGGACCTTCATTAATATAATCAAAATGTATGCAAAATGGTTATCCGACATACACAAATTTTTTTCTTTTTTTTTATCTGTGCAGAATAACAGTCTAATGGCTACCCTTGTTCTTCAGATCCCACAGTCACCTGACTTCAAAGTACGCTTAAGATTAGATATAAAGCAAGGGGGTGGACCAAAGAGCCAATTTTACCTACTTGACATGGGTAGTTGCTGGAAGAACAACGGTGAACCCTGCGATGGCAATGTAGAGACTGATGTAACCCGGTACAGTGAAATGATCCTGAACCCAGACACCGATGCTTGGTGCCACAAAGACAGCCTTAACAATTGCCCACCCTATCACACCTTTCCCAATAGCAGTCGTATCCACCGCAACGACAGTACCAATTTCCCCTATGAAGCCTACCACATGTACTGTGCCCCTGGGAATGCCCAGTATCTTGAACTGCCACACAATCTCTGCGATGCTTATAGCAACCCACAACCACAAGAGATTTTGCAGATCCTCCCACATCCTGTATGGGGTCCTTATGGGTACCCTACAAAGAAAGGGGAGGGGTGGATTGGTGATCCTAAGACGTGGGAACTTGACGTTGGTGGGATGTCACAAGATCTATACTTTTATCAAGATCCAGGCACCGTACCAGTGAAGAGGAGTTGGACGTCACTAGATGTTGGTACAGAGATTTATGTTAGTGAGAATCAGGTGGCTGAGTGGACTCTCAGCCAATTTGATATTCTTGTCCCGAAGGAATTGGTGGCATTAGGATGAATGGATGCTACTTTGGTTGAGGAATTAAACTTCTTATTCTTGAAGGCTCAATTCTATAATTTCTTTTTTGTTCTGTACATTTATATTTATTGTTTTGTCTTAGGCTTCGTTTGGGATTTTTACCGCTTTTAAAGTTACATTTTAGTACAAAAATTAAAAATTTTGTACTAAAAAGCTGCTTTAAGTAGTAAAAAGCCGTCCCATTAGGTCAGTTTTCTTACTGCTTTTTAAAATAATTTTTTAGTATAAAAAATTTAATTTTTTATTAGAAATTTACTTTTAGAATCAGTAAGAAAGCCGTCCAAAACGAAGTATTAATTTGTTGAGCATTTTGTTTTTTTGCAGTCATGTAATTTTAGTTATGAGCTATTTATTTGAATTATAAATAAAAATTATTAACTCAATTTTCTAGAGTATTTCGAATACTTAAGATGAATATTGTTTGGATAAAATATATAAAATAGTTATATGGTAGGAATAATTTGAAACCATATGAAAGGAATTTAGAATTCTCCATGTGCTAGTTATATGGTAGGAATAATTTGAAAATATATGAAAGGAATTTAGTATCCTCGTGCTAGAGTATTCTATATAAGGATTATTGTAGACATATCTAACAAAAACCTAATATTGGATATAGAATTCTCCTGGTACTAGCATAAATACGTCTTATGCCTAGCCATTTTGTTCCCAGCAAATTCAACTGCAAATAGTTTAATATATGCTTGAGCATTTTTCTTACACCACCCTCTACATAAACGTATCTCTCCTCTTCTGTCCTATACAAATATTTTTCTGTTAAAGTGGTATTAGCATAAAGTTCGATGGAAGATGGCAAGTAGCACGAACCTCAAATTATCTTTTATGACAAAGATAATTATGAGAATTGGAGTATCTAAATAAAGGCATTACTAGGATCCCACGGCATTATGGAGGTGGGTTTAAAAACCTTTCTTAAGCCTTAAGATAAATAAACATTATTGTTATCCAAAGGGACCCCTTGAAGGAGCTCCGAAATAAGGATTCGAAGGCACTTTTTTTCATCTGCTAACCTTAAATTATGTTAAATTTGAGAAGGTGATCGGTGCATCTACATTAATGAAAGGTTGGGAGATACGCAAAATGGATAATAAATGCATATAAAAAATATGGAAGGTTTTTCTTCAAACACTTTGGATTGAATTTAGAGTCCTTATAGGAGGCAGAGAATTTGGATGACGATTTCATAAGTCCTAACCATGGCAGCCAACTACAAAAGTATGGAGAAAGTTTAGTAGATATTCTGGAGATAGAAAAAATTCAAAGTCTTGTGAATGATAAATTTGTGCGTATTATAGTAGCTATTGAAGAGCCAATGGATTTTGATTCTATGTTTATTGATGATAATTTGGGTTTATTAATGATATCTGAGCAACAGAAGAATAACAAAAACATAAGACACTATTGAGCAAGCCCTCTATTCAGAGCTTACATTAAGAAATGATATAGAAGTCCATAAAATTGTGGAAAACTCAAGTGCTCATGATGTCTATAGGCATGATTGTGGTCATGGTTTTGGCTACTGAAGAGGTTCAAGGATATGGGTGTTAATGTGAGGAGGGCTTTTAAAAGTTAAAGAATTATTTAACATTTGCTCTAATTTTGACTATTCTATCAGTTATTGAAGGATTACAGGTATTCAATGATATTTCACTAAAAGGATAAAGATGTGCCCCGATAAAGCTTGGAAAGGTTATAACATTTGCTTCTAGGAAGTTAAAGCCACATGAGATAAACTTGAAAGTTTGAATAGGTTGTTAGTTTTAATACAATTGTCCCAAGACTGACCAAGACGGGCTAACGGGGGGGGGGGGGGGGGTGTGAATTGATAATTTAAAAATCATCATGGATTTTAGAAAACCGTTTTAAGATTTCTTAGCACAATAACTAAATTTTCACAAAAATATTTTTCAACCAAAATAAACTTAAATGCAAAAAAATAAAAATGCAATAAAAAAGTAAAGACAGAATAACACCAAATATTATAGTTGTTCGGTTCAACTAGATCTTGGTGAACTCCCTAAAAACTCCTTCAGGTATTGCACAATATCAAAGTTACTCTCATTTTGCTCTCACATCAATGCTAAGAAGCCCTTACAACAACTTCTCTTTTACCAACCCCGGTGCGGCAGAGTACCGACGTCCTTTCTCACCCTCTTAGTGATGACAGAGTACCAACATCCTTTCTCATCCTCCTGGTGATGGCAAGGTACCGACGTTCTTTCTCACACTCTTCATGATGGCAAAGTACCAACATCTTTTTTCACCCTCCTGGCGAAGACAGAGTACTAGATCTACTCCAAATATCTTCTCTCAATTGTCTTCAAAGAAGTAGGACGGAGATTTATAGAACACACAAAGCGATCCTCACCTTTGGGCAACCTTGTGAACCATTCATAATTTTTACTAGTAAGATCTCTCAAAATTCACTCTCGAACACACCCACAAAGCACTCTCTTTCTCACTCTCAAGAGAAAATATGCAACAAGATCTCCAATAGAATATTGGAGTAAGTTTTTGTGGCTCTTATATATGAAGGATAAGAAAAGACGTCCAAAAAACTAAAAATTTCAAGTTATACGTACTTAGGTCATACAGCATGGCCATACTTTGTATGTATAAACAGTTTAAAAAATCCATGTACGATCATGTACGAACTGATTTTGTACTTTGTCAGTCATATATACAAAGTAACAGCGTACTGTATAAACAGTTCAAAATTGAATAAGTTTGTCCAATATGATTTCGTACGAACCCATTTAGTATACTATTAATCATCTGTATGAATCTTATATCGTACAGTATGAACAATTTTAATAAATCATACATCTATGGTACTAATATGGACGAATCCATTTCGTACTCTAGACGTCGTTTATACGAATCCAACTTTATACAGTACGAATAGTTCAAAAAAATTATTTGTTCATTTCGGACAAAACGGTACGCACCCATTTCGTACTCTAGACATCATTTGTATAAATACAATTTTATACAGTATGAACAGTTCAAAAGAAAATTTTTCATGGCATGATTTGATTAACTTTGTTATGGAGGAACTACCTTAACAAATCATCCATTACGATCTAAAATTCATACATTATAACTAGTTTTAAAATTAAATTTTGACTCACTCCCCAGTGTGTGTACACGGTTACCCAAATTACAATTACATGCTCTTAGACTCAAGAAAAGTAAAAAAGTATAGACTTCATTACAACAAAACCCTAATATAATATATATTGAAGTCTTCGACAGTCTGGAGTGTGATTTCCCTAAAATGTTAGTACACACAAACAACACAATGAAAATATATTTAATGTATGTCAGGAGAAATAGTAATCTTAACAATAATATTTTTGTATCATAAATAACTCACATGATATAAAAATATAGTTTTGAAAATAAATTTGCAACAAAATTATCAACACATGATCTATAGTTTGTTGTTTTAATATTTGCATTATAGATTTTGAGGCACTACATGTACAGAGTTAGATGTAAGATTTTCATTGATTATCAAAATTTAAAATATATTTATTTACTCAAATAGATCTAAATCTGAGAAAAATTAATTGGCTTGAGCTAATTAATAAATACAATATGAATATTTAATATTAACCTACTAATGTCAATATAGTGGTGGGTGCTCTGAGCAGTAAGTCTTCTACGATGTCAAGTATTCTTCTTACTTCTAATGATCATTTAATTTAGGATATATAGAAGTTAGAGTTAGAGATGATTATTAATGTTGATCAGGATTCTAGTATTTTGACACAACTAATTATCCAACCATCTCTATAGGAAAGGATTAAGGAAGCCTAGGAGTTAGATCCATAGTATCTGAAATTAATTGATCAAATAAGGTCTAATAATAAACCTGAATTATGATTATCCAATTTTGGAGTCATCTTCTATACATATAGGTTATGGGTTTCTTATTTTGTAGATATGAGATAAGTAATTTTGCATGAGGCACATTATTTAGGATAATTTTGTTCCCATAAATTTTTATCACTTAACTTTCTATATGTTGTAGATCTAGTCATTCTCGACATTTAAGTATTTGTCTAAGAAGTTTATAGTGTAGTTTTAAATGTGTGTTGTTTTATTTAACTAGAAAATACTCTTGATCACAAATAATAATTTTTTTGTAGTATATTTAATACTTCAAAATAATATTCTGAATAATCCTTAGTAATCAAGTGATATTCTAAATTCTACTCCATTATTGAATTTGTTACCTACCAAAAAAGCATTCTATAAAATTCTAAAATTGGTTTATTTACATTTCTTTTATTGCAATGGAATGATATATATATGCATATTTTCTAGAAATGTGTGATTCTAATGAGATCTAATATGTGGTAAAAGTTCAAGTGCTAAATGCACAGAGAGTCATAAAGGCTTGAATTTTTTAGTATCAGATATGTAGTATGCATTGAGAGTTAATGGTTTATTTTTTGAAATGTTAGCATCGGGGGGTCATAAGAGCCTATTTCTAATGGGAGGTATAAGGGCATGATAAAATTTTGTTATTTTCTAATCTGATATATGTAGTACATATTTATTCACTTTTCTCACATTATCATTTAAGTTTTTTATGACTCTAAGCATTCTAGACCAGTTATATGTAGTGCATCTTTTTTCAAAGTATCATACATGATTATTTTCGCATCTAGACCAGTTGAAAGCTGGTTAAGTAAAATATTTGAAAATTTAGATTAGTGGGTATAAATTACTAAGCTATATTGGTTCATATCTATTCTACATTCTACTTTACATCAAGGAAATGAAAAATTACTTGTTGATTAGTTGACTATTCATGATCTAATATGTTCGAGTATATATTGATATTTTTTTTATTTTTATTCAGTCATTGGTAGTTATTTAATTATTTTATTTCAATTTGTAGACAAGTACTGTAGTGTTTAAATATTTTTGTACATTCAATTTGCTAATGAATGAAAGAACAGAAATTTGAGGATAAGTTTATTTTTTATTTATTGAAAGTAATTTGAAGCTCTATTTTTCTTTGTTTCAAATTCTAAATTAATGAAATCTAAAAATCCCCTAAAATTCTAATCTTAGGTTTGGTTGTCCCAATTAAACAAGATATGCATGTCCATCTATATGTCATATTAGTTAGGGTTTTGACTCTTACCACAAATAAAAATGCACTCATTTTAAGGCTCATTTTTATTTGTGAAGAATTCCCAAATAACACAAGCATTGGCAGGATGGGCCTGTACTACTAGGAAGTCCTAATTTCTCTTTGTAATAAGGCCTTGAGCTACCTCTCAGGACTATCAAAACCTCTCTCAAGGATTATGGATTTGCACACCATGTTGTTATATGACAATACACATAATACACACACACACACACACACACAGCTATTTTCAATTATTTTTTATGCTTATACAATACACAATGTTCTAATAAAAGTTTCATTTTCTATGATATAAGGTATGTTTCAATGTAAGTGCACATACCATATCATGTAATATAATAATAAAGAAGAGTGTTGATCCCATGAGGACAAATTAGAAACAAACTCTTAGTACTTTATTATTGCCTATTGAACTGCTAAATTTATCTAGTTGAGTGATTTTAAATGGTATACAAGTTAAAAGTAAAGAGCTTCAAATTATATGAAAAAAAATTATTAAGATAATAAATTCTTAAAATATGATTTTTCAAAAGCTCATGATTGTTTAGGGAGGTTTACTACATATTATTATTATGGATTAGAGCAATAGTTCTACACAAGTCTATCGAGCTCGTTGGAGTATTAGTTAGGATCCTACCCAACAATAATTCTTCTAGCTCCTTATGGCCTTATAACCCTAACCAAAACGTGTCTATGCATGGTTGAACTATGTTCAAAGTTCTTAAATTGTTATTTTATTTCACTGTCAAGGATTTAGATCACACTAAGTATTTCTTTATTTTTTGTAAGGCCTAATACATAAGTCAATAAAGCTTGGAGAAATTAAAAATAAAATGAATATATTATATATAAAGCCTATTCTAAGCAATATAGGCCTTTATAATTATCATTGGTTCAGAAAAAATATTTAGTAACACATGGAAGCAATGTTACATAAAAAATAAAGCATACATTTTATTTCCTAAATGTTAAACAAGTTACAAACTACAAACACAAGATAACAATAAAAAAAAAATAAATCCAAGTTTAAAAATTAACAAGAATTTGAATTACAATCCCTTAACACTTCTCCAGTTTGTTCCACACCAATACAAGACTTTAGATTAGAGAACACAACCTACACTCTACCCATGATAGCCCATACACTCACAACTTATGTACTATATGAGACAAGGTAAATGATTACTACATCTAACCACTTAATTATCTTCTTCTTCATTATTTCTTTCATAACACGGTTTAGTCTCTTGTGGGGGTCAACTTTTTGAAAAGAATTTTCCTCCATTAGAATCTTATGCATGCATAAGGATGGACTAAGTCCTTTAATATCCTCTATGATCCAACCAAAACCCATCTTATATTCACTAAAAAAATCCTAATAAACTTACTCTCTTGATCTTCTCTTAATTTAGTAGATGTGATAATAGTTAAAGTTGACTCTTCTCCTAAGAAGACATACTTAAAGTGGGTAGTCAAGGCTTTTAGATTTAATACAGGTGCCCCTATAATTGAAGGTTTCAAAAATATATCTTGGAATTATGTATCAAGCAATTCATACTTATCCCTAAAAATCTTAGGGGCATTACCAATCACATTGGAAAATCTTAACCTCTTTTGCATATCTCATCCTCACACAACAAAATCTCAAGAGAATTATCCAACAATAAATCCACCATATAATCTTATGCATAACCATTCATTAAGTTTACTCTATGACAAACCTCATTTTGGTCACTAGAAAATTTCATTGACTTTGAGATATTTGAAAGTGCTCTAATGGCACTTGAAAGTTCGTTAGGGATGTTAAGCCCTTTTGAACTAGTCATGTGGCTAACCAAGAGGGTGGTGAATTGATATTTTAAAATCTTTCAATAAAAAAACAAAAACACAATCAAACCACGATTCATAACAAGAAAAACACAATGTAGAAATTAAATGCAGTAACATTCTAGAGAGTGAAATTAAGTATTTTGAATTTCTGTTAGGCGGTAACGTTCGGTGATGAGAATGGCAGAGGATGATCATAGGCACTCTGTCAGTGATTGTCCTAGGTATGATCGACGATCTTCACCTGAGGATCTGAAGATGATGAGCGTCGTCAATAACGTCCGGCGAGTTCATTATTCGGAATTCGATAAACTATCTTTGTCATCGAATTCTCTGTTGGTTGCAGGAAATTCAAATAACATGGAGATTGGAGATGTATTAGCAACTTTGAATTCTCAACAACGAATTCAATTGCATTTGATGAATCGTCGAGGAACTTTGGTGATCAAGGAAAACTCTAATCCTTCGCTAAAGCTGATCAAACATGTGGAAGGTAAAGGCAATGCCATCATAGATACGGTGGATATAGAGACTCCTATAAACTTGATATCATTTGAAATTACTTCTGATATTAATGTGTTTACTTCCAGAATGAAGATTTTTGTTAATCAATTTGTGAATTCGAACGCAATCCCTGGACTATGTCGTAGCGTGATAAATAAAAATTCGCTGAAAATGGTTAACAATAATCTATATTATGTCCTGAATAAGGAACAAGTATCGGATGTAGTTAAGATGATTGATGTTATGCCTAAATTATTAGCATCTGTTCAAGTTAATCCTTGGAGTCATAAGCCTTACATTAAATTGGATTTCAAAGATGAAGAGGTGATGTTATCGGAAGATGGCAAGGCAGTTAAACTTAATTTGGAATTGGAGGAGAAAAATTCAAAAATACTATCAAATTCTTTGGTAGTTAAGGTTTTTGGAAGAGATTTACCTTATAACCTAGTGGCATGGGAATTAAGGAGGCAATGGAGAAAATTTGGACAATTCTACTTTACTACATTGGGAAAATGATGGTTTTTGTGCTCTTTCACTTCGGAGGAGATGGTAGAAGCTGCTCATTCAGGAGGGCCTTGGTTTGTGAATGAACATATTGTAGGTATGGAAAAATGGACCCCGGAATTCAATTCTTCTTCTATTGAAGGCCTTTCTTCTCCAATTTGGATTAGAATGCCACACTTACCCTTGCAATGTTGGGATGAGAAGAATGTAGCTTGCATTGCTTCAAGAATTGGTAAATCAATCATGCTATATGGAAATATGTTTCATTGGGGAAGATGAGAGTTTGCTAGAGTTTGTATGAGGATCAAACTTGATCAACCTCTTCCTTTAGGAGTTTGGGTTGATAGCATGGGTGGAAGGTTCTTTCAAAAAGTAGAATATGAAAAAGTTTCAAACTTTTGCTTTGTATGCGAAAAGATTGGACATGTTGATAAGGAATGCATTCCTTTAAACAAAGTCCATAATAACTTGGATGTCACAGAAGATGGTGTTGTAGGGAAAGATGCTTTCAAGGTACAATAAGTTCATAAAGATCCTACCTATGGGCCGTGCATCTTAGTTAACAATAAGAAGAAGAAAATCTCAAAGCAAAGGAACAAGTTGAACATTCCTAACTCCTCCAAATATGTTAGAAAAAATGTTGTTCCAGTGGTAGCAGTGGAAGTAAGTAAAATAGCTAAGGTTGTTGGCTTAAGCAAAAAATCAACACATGAGCTCCCAGGAAGGCCAAGTGTAGTTGCTTCCCAACTAGAAGGAGGTGAAGTCATTATGGAGAAAGATTCAGTGGAGCAAATAAATCAAATTAATGTTCAATTGGAACAACATTTGTTGGTTAAGAGTAATTGTGTTAGCTCTGAGCCATGTCTTATTGCTTCTAATAATATAAGTGGGAAGGGTTGCTTGCAAACTCAGGTATATCCCAAGGGATTATCTGCGATCTCAAGTACTCCCTATCATAATTCGGTTATCAAAATTCAGAAAAATGTTTTAGAACAAGAGGAGGTTCTTCCAGATCAAGGAGGCATTGTCAATAACTATTCTGTTGAAGTTAATCAATTGTAATTTCGAAATGCTAGAGATGTTGCATTGAATTTAGCTGCTGAATTATCAAATACAGTCCGAACTGCTATTATAACAGAACACAGAAATCCTAAAGGAAATCTAGAGGCTAATTCAAACCAAAAGGTTTTTGTATCTCCAAGCAACAAGTTTGAGCTGCTAAGAGATTTATGTGAAGATGGCATTGGTGTAGATTTTCATATGGAACACTTGGATGAAGAAATAAAGAAGGTGAAGTTACAGTGGAAGTGGAAGAATGTCAAAATAAAGTTATTTCTGCTACTGCTCAAGGCAATGTTGAAAAAAATAGTGAATTATTGCATAAAGAAAACACTTCTGTGAACATGGGAAAGACTTCTTCTCAAAAAATTAAACTTGCTAAAGAAATAAGGTACTTGGGACCTTTAAATTTAACGTCAAGACAAAAAAGAAACAGTGTTAACAAGTTTAAGTGTGGGTGTATCTTCCCATTCAAGTCCAAATGAATTCCATCCGCTTTTGGAATTGTAGGGGGGCTAACAAGAAAGAGGCCTCCTTATATTTGAAGGATTTTATAAAAGATTGGGATGTATTCTTTGTTGGTATTGTTGAAACAAAAATGACTTCTCTTTCTATAGAAGACTTTGGTAAGATGATGGGAAAGGATTGGAATTTCATACGTCATCCTTCTAGAGGAAATTCTGGTGGAATCATGGTGATTTGGAATTCTAATGTAGCAGAATTTTCCTTGATAAAATCCTCAAATCAGTGTATTTTAGGTGAACTGGAGATTTTCAACAAAGGAAAATTGAAGGTTGCTACTATCTATGGTAGCATAGAAGTTCAAGGAAGAAGAGATTTGTGGAGATTTATGGATGGAGCTGCTAATCAGGATGTTCCCTTTGTAGCCGGTGGGGACTTCAATTGTATACTTTCTCAAGATGAGAAGAAAGGAGGAAAAAAATTTCTTTCTCAGATGGGCCAATGGAGATGAAATCCTTTATGAATAGGAATGACTTACATGATGTAAGTATTATTGGTTCTAAATTTACATGGTATAATAGTAAAAGTGGGAGTGCCCGGATACTAGAAAGAAGGCTAGATAGATGCATGCTGAATTCAAAGGCATTGGAACAAAGCAATTAAGCTTCAGTAAGGCATCTGAATAGAATAGCCTTTGACCATTGTCCCATAGTTTTGAAGCTGTTTAATCAACTTCCTAATGGCAGTAGATTACGCAAATTTGAAGATGTTTGGCTATCTTATGCTGCAGCTACTTCGGTGGTCAGAAATTCCTGGGCTAAACCAGTGAGAGGTGATGACATGGAAGCTCTAAAAAAAGGGATGAATAGAGTCTTAAAAGCCTTATTTTTTTGGATTAAGGCAAAGAATCAAAATCTCAAAGTATTAAAGAAGAATTTGAAGATGGAAATTGAAGAATTATAGCTTGAAGAAGCTTCTGATCAGGTTTTTTCAGCCAGCAAAAATTTGATCCTGAGAAACAAAATTTATGAGTTTAATTCTACTCTAGCAAGATTAAATACCTGGTGGAGACAAATGGCAAAAGCAAAATGGATAAAAAAGGGTGATTTGAACTCTTCTTTCTTTCATACTTATCCAAATGGAAGGAGAAATGCCAACTTAATAAGACAACTAAAGAATGAGGTTGGTGATATGATTGAAGATCCGGCCAATATAAGAGACAATTTTTCTCAGTTTTTCATGGAGAAATGGAAGCATAGAGGCTGTAAATTGACAAATTGGCCTGTTTTTGAGAACATCTTGAACCAAGGAGATTGTGAATTACTTGAGGCTGAATTTACTCAAGAGGAATTGGAGAATGTAATTAAGGAGCTTGGCAATAATATTGCACCTGGAATAGATGGGATTACATATTCTTTTTTCAAAGCTTACTGGAAAATAACTAGGAGGGATGTATGGAAAGCTATAGAACTTTGCTTCAGGTCAGGTAAGATGTCTTCTTATTGGAAGGAAACTTTGGTAATACTATTACCCAAAGTAAGCAAACCTCTAGCTCCATCCAATTTTAGGCCTATAAGCCTTGTATGTCCATCTATAAATTTGTGGCAAAGATCTTATTAAATAGGTTAATGAAAGTCATTCATCGTCTGGTAACTAAAGAGCAAGTAGCATTCATAAAAGGAAGGGCTTTATCTAATCACATGCTTCTAGCTCAAGAACGTTTCCATAAGTTTAGATTTTCTAAGTCTAAAAGAGGAATGGTGGCAGTAAAACTTGATATGGAACAAGCATATGACAGTATGGCTTGGGACACCCTTAAGCTAATCTTGGTTTTCTTTGGCTTTCCTATTAGATTTTCTAATCTAATAATGGATTGTGTCACTGATCAAATTTTCTTGGTTCAAGTTAATGGTGTGGTCTTGGAAAACATTGTATGGAAAAGTGGCTTTAGACAGGAGTGCCCTTTATCCCCATATCTTTTCATTCTTTTCTCTCAATTACTCACGAAAGCTTTTCTTTCCAAAGGGAGAAATTTTGGTTTAAAGGTTACTCCTATGGCTCCCAGGATCTCACACCTACTATATGCCGATGACATCTTAATTTTATCAAAGGCTAAAGAGGAAAACATAAGGAAAATTAAGAAGATTTCGGTGGAGTATTACAGCTGGACGGGGAAGGTTATTAATGTTAACAAGTTTTCCATCATTTTCAGCAAAAATATGAAAAGAAGGAGGAGAAGTATCTCTATGCTCTTGGGAATCAAGGAAGTCAAAGAGTTCAGTTATTTGGGAAATAAAATAACTTTGAGGCAGCTTGTGGCCTCAGATTTTTCTAATATTTTGGAAAAAGCTGCTTGTAAAATTGATGTTTGGGGTAAGAAACTCATTTCAAGGGCTGGTAGAATTACCCTCATTAAATCTGTGATTTAAGCTTTACACGTCTTCTACTCTACATTATCATTGGTGCCGTTGTCTGTTCTCAAAAAGCTTGACAAATTATGCAGAGAGTTTTTATGGAATAAAAATAATGGAAATAATGGTTTGCACTATGTAGCTTGGAAAGAAGTATGCAAACCTTAGAATCAAGGAGGGCTTGGTATTCATTATGCGGTTGAATTAGTAGAACCACTTAGAGCAAAATTGGTTTGGAAGTTCATAAACGAGCCAAATTCTTTGCTTAGCAGAACTCTATCAGCTAAATATGGTAAAATTGGTTGTGATGAGGAAGGTTGTCTTCTACTTGGAAATTATTTCTTAGTGGAGCTAAAGCTTTAAAACAAATTGTGAGATGGAACATTAAAGATGGGGTATCCATAAATATCATGAAGGACATTTGGATATTTGATAGAAGATTGGAAAGTTGGCCTACTTTTATTTCAATTGAGATTGACAACCTTACTAATCTATCTAGCTTCATCACAGAAGGTAATTGGAACACAGAAGAACTTCATAATTACTTCGGGGATGAACTAGTCAAACGTATTTGCAATTTGAAGATTGAAAGGGATAATCTTGAAGACAAAATGGAATTATTGAAGGTACATTCCAGTAAAACAATCTCAGCTTTGGTAAAAACTGCTAGTTTTGATAAGGTTGAGGTAGACATCTCATTTTTAAATAATTGGAGCTGCTTAAAAAAGCTTAAATTAAATCCTCGTGTTTTACATTTTTGGTGGAGGCTTTTAAAAAATGCTTTACCTACTACTGATTTCTTGTTGCATAGAAGGTTGATTGGATGTAACCTCTATCATAGAGGTTGTCTTTTAATTGAAGATGAAGAGCATGTGGCTGTTAATTGCTTGAAACTTAAAATGCTTATAAAAAAGGCCAACTGTTCGGGATTTAAGTTACCTATCCTCAATGATTTGAATGATGTCATTTCTTTTTTGAAAAAACAAGGAGAGGTTAATCCTTTTTTATAGAATTTCTATTGTTCCTTAGTATTCAACTATTGGAAGAGTAGAAATTTGTTAATCCCTATAGGCAAAGAGATGGAAGACGACATCATTGTGACAAATGCCATTACCTATGCAACTAGTTCTTTTTCTTATTTTCATTCGGACCACTGGGGTGCAAACCTGCATGAGTTGATTTCTTCTTCTTGGCATCCCCCTCCACTCGGATGGATTAAAGTAAACATAGATGCTTCTCTTTAATGCTCTACTGAAGCTGGGATTGGTGGTATCTTTAGAGACCACAAAGGTAGAGTGCTTTTATCTTTTGGTTTTTCACTTATGCATTGGGATATTGGAGCACTTGAATGGATGGCAGTTCAGTCATTCAATAAAATCATCGAGGATTGGATGTTCAATGCTAAAGGAATAATAGTGGAAGGAGACAATGCTAATGTTATTTCTCATTTTCAAAACTTGATGAAGTTGGACAAACGACTATTGGATAAAGCTTCTAAAGAGGACTTAGACTTTCTTAAAGACTTTGAGGTTATCCTTTTTCACTTTGTCAATAGAAACTATAATAAGTTAGCTCATTGGTGTGCTAACCATGCTTTAAAAGATAATTTCCTTTGGGATGTTCAAGAAGTAAATAAGGTACCTCTTACCTTTTATTCTTTGTTAAAGGAGGAAAGTGATAGAGCTTCTATCACTTAGACTTTTGTACTTCTTTTTCCCCTTTTAATGCATTAAGCAGTTCTTCAAAAAAAAAAGAAATTAAATGCGAAAATAATAAAGGAAAGAACATACTAGATTTATAGTGGTTCGGTCAAACCTTGAACCACGTCCACTCCTCGGAGGCACCCTCTGAGTATTGCACTAAACTTAGTGTCTCTCCTTTAGCCCCCACAGCTAGGCGGATAAAACCTTATAAAATCACTTCCACCTTCCCCGATACGGTGGAGTAGCCGAATCCTTTGACACCAAAGAGATCTTCTTCTTCCCAGAACTTCCCTCAAGACAAGCCTTGAATCCGATGGTACTAAGGTGCAAGTTCGCCAGAGCAACCGTGTGGAACCCCCTCCACACTCCCTTGAAACCCCATCCACGGATCTTCTCCCTCTCTCAAACTCCACCCTTTCCTCTCTCCCTTTCAAGCTATCTCTTCAAGTTCCCTCTAGAAGAACGAAGCTTCAGTGGCTGCCAAAGACACTCTTCATGAGAAAGCAAGATGTCTTTAAATAGATTTATAAAACTGACATTATCGTCCAAGATGATCGCTGGATCGTCCCATATGATATACATAAAAAGAGAGATTATGAAAACCCTAAAAACTCAATTTCAGTGCCAAACATCATCCAGGACGATCGCAGGATCGTCCCGTATAATGCGCTTAAAAAGAAGACTTCAGAAAACCTTAAAACTCAATTTCGATGCCCAGAATTGTCCTGACGATTTCAGGATCATCCAGTACTATGTGCAAAATTTGACCTGATAGTCCTATACGATATTTGGATAGTCCAGGACGATTAGTATAAAAATGTATAGCTCATCCAGGATGATATTGTGGATCATCCAGGACCATTAGAAGAGAAATTATGGTATTTCGGCTTGGACGATTTAGGAAAATCAAGTATGTAGGCAAACATCGTCATGTATAATATATAGATTATCCAGGACAATTGGATTAAAAAAATTTATCCATAATTAATCCCCTAATCTTAGGATCAATTTAGGCATGATTTGTATTGATCATCCTGGACGATCCATATCATCCGGGATGATTAGAACAAAAGTTAAAACTTAAACCTTTGCCTAAATTATCATTGGCGGCTCTTTTCCAAGATCATAAAAGATCATCTTAGACAATCCAAAATTGTCCAATACGATTAGTTCAAAACTTGATCTTCTGGATTTGAGTAGATCTCACTCCCTTGAGTGTGTGTGTGTGCATGGTCACCCATACAAGACTTGACTCAAAAAATCAAAATTACATCAATGAATATTACAGACCCTTTTACAACATAACATTATTCAACCCAATCTTCAGCTCTGATTCTTTATTTGATGTTGCATGGTATTCATGAAATGTTAGTATACACACAAACAAACATATATTGTAAATACAAGTAGACAACATAAAGTGAGCCATAATATTTGTTATCATCAAAAATATAAACTCATAAGCTCGAGTTGCTACAATATTAAAGGACACTTTTTGATCTTGCACTCTTATTATCAATTAACCTTTTCACACATTTATCATGGCCTTATTTAAAGCTAGAAATCACCTACTTAAAATAATATATATCTTCCTATCTTCTTTCAAATCTTGGATAATGAAATCTCTAGGAAAGATAAACTTATCAACCTTAACTAGCACATCATCTTTTACCTCCTTAGGATAAGTAAATGAATGGTTTTCTAACTAAAGGGAAGCAATGTTAGGTTGGAATTCTCCTAGATCATGTATTTTGAATATGGAGAAGGGAATTAAATTGATGCTAACTCCAAAATAAAATAGAGCTCTACTATAAAATAAATACCCCATAGACATAGTAATGGTAAAATTATCTTGATCATTAAGCTTTTCAGAAAGTTTATTTTGCAGAATTGACCTAAACTCCTAGTCATAGCTACAATTTAAAAATATCCTAATATTTCTTTTTCTTACTATGGATATATTTCAAAAACTTAGCATAGGTGGGAATTTGTTCTGATGCTTCTACGAATGGAATGTTAATTATTAGTTTTTTAAAAATTTCCAAAGACTTCGAGAACTACTTATGTAAATGCTATTTGAGCAATCTTCAGAGAAATGGTGAGGGTGGCCTCTCAAGTACTTGTCTAATAGGTTTTTTCCTTCTTTTTCAATTTGAGGCCATTTCTTAGGTCTTGGGACCTTTACTATTTTTTTAACATTACGCTCCTCAGATTGATCATTACTCCTAATCACATTATCTTGCTCTTTCCCGCTCCTCTATAGAATAGGTTCGCAATTTTTCTTGCCTTTTTCTTTGAGATTAATTTTATTTTACTGTCTAAAGTTCCTTACGATTTATTAATTAAACATCTAGCTAGCTATGCTGGTTGGGTTTCAATATTCCTAATGAAAGTTTCTTTACTTTGTAACTTTATACCCATTTACAAAACTAATTACTCTAAAGATGGCTTCTGATCCTTAGGTTAATTATTTTAATTAAACCCGAGGGGGATAATTAGGCCTTGAGTTAGTAAATCTTTAAGGCTGGGGAATCCTTTTTTTTTTAATTTAAACCCACAAACGGACCTATGCATTAAAAATAAAAAAAGAATACAAAGTCCTTACAGGAGACCAACAGCTCACTAATGCTTTTATGAGGTACAAAACTAAGCAAAAGATAAACTACGAGCCAATTGTCTCCACTAAACAAAAATACAGGGCACCCTAGTAACATTCTAACGATGTTATAGGGAAGCAACCTAAAAACAAAGATAATAATAATGAAATAAAGCCCAATCTTTGTACAAAAAAGCTTGAAGTCATCCAAAAGTAGCTCCACCTGCAGAGTAAAGCTGTTGCAAACAGAAAAGTTATACCACCAAGAAATAAAGGTTAAATAATAAAAATTGTCTAAATATTAGCCAGCAAAAAAGAAGAAGAAGAAAAATCTGCTCCAAATTTAGCAAATATGGGAATTAAGACTTAAAAAGCTCAGAGTACAATTAATATAAAAAGCCTTATTAAGAAAATCCACAAGCCCATCAATCCTACCTTTTGGGTCACCCAAAAACACCTTTAAGGAACCAATCCAACAAATCATTAAACCCAGAGAGGAATAGAATAAATTTTATAGAATGCCAACAAGAATATCCACTCAAATCCACCAAAACCACATATACATAAGGCTAGGCAGAATCCACGGGATAAACAACCACCTGCAGGAAACAACCAAACCTACAATAGCACCAACACAACAAGAAAGCCCAACCAAAGCCTCATGTTACCCATAGCAAACCAAAAATAGAAGGTAGGAGAACAACGATGGAAAAAACCATCAACATTATCACCTGTGAAATCATAACTCAAGGTAGGGGATTGCATTGTCCTACTTGATTGGCTGTTTAGGGTTCCAATTAGTGTTTTTATTTTGATTATTATTTTAGCCAAAATTATGTGTTTTCTTCAGCTAGGTTTATAAGTATTAGACTAGAAGTTATTAGTTTAATTATTAATTACATATATTAGGATCATTATAGGTTTTGAAAAATTTTCTTTTAGGACTATAGGTGAATTAAGTCCAAGGTTTTTGTAGAAATGGCATTGACTTGGGTAGTTTATAGTAATAAAGCATCAGATTTATAAATAGTAGCACCTTTCTAAGGTTGATTCATTTGAATGACTATTTAAAATTATTTGTATCCATCTCCTCAATCAAATCAAAGGCCTCATCAAAGGGCTTTGACATATGAGAACAATTAAAAGTGGCATCTATAACTAAGTTAAGGGAACATATCATGCCATTATAAAAAGTTTAAATTATTAATCAATCAAGAAAGGCATGATGAGGATATTTCTTAAGAAATTCCTTAAATGTTTCCTACAATTCATTAATATATTTTCCATCAAAATGGGTAAGTAAATGATGTCATTTCTAATTTCAGCAGTTTTAAATTTTGGTAATATTCTACTAAAAAATATTATGCAAGTTTATTCCATGTTGTGATAGAGCATGGAGGAAATAAATTTAACCAAATTTTATATTTGTCCCTAAGTGAAAATTGAAATATTTTAAGTCTAATAGCATCCTCACTAGCACCATTATATTTAAAGGTAGCATTAATTGCTAGAAAACTAGTTATGCGTAAACTAGGGTCTTGTAAAGGTGTTGCTCTAAATTGGGGGTTTTGTACCATTTGAATTATGGAATGTTTCACTTAAAAATTATTGGCTTGAATGCTAGCTCTATTAACACTTTGATGAATACCTTCAACCATATGGTTGACATATTTCCTAAGAGATAGGGGTTGCTTGATTTCAACAATTAGTTTAGCCAATTTAAAATTTATTTCAGTTTTAAAATAATTTTCTAATTATTCTTTTTTTTTTCTAATTTTAATGTACAATAGAAATTGTACTAATTATTTAATACTATGCAAGCAACAGTAAGCAACACATAGAAATTATAAAATAATGCACAGTAATAGTTAAACAAATATCAAAGAAAGTAAAAAAAAAAAAGATAAAACTAGATACAACTAATAGTTTTTTTGGCAATATAAAGTGCAAAATAGGATAATAATATTTCTAATTAAGCTCTTAGCAACGACACCAAAAAACTTGACAACACACAAACTACACACACATACAACTATTTTCAGCATTTGCTTTATGCGTAGATTGTACAAAAGTTTTTAATGGAAGTCTAAGTTTTCTATGGTGTAAATTTCTTTTTAGCGCAAGTGCATGTATCATATCAAGTAATATAATGATGAAAAAGAGTGTCAATCACATGAGGAAAAATTAGAAATGGCCTATGATGACTTTATTATTGCCTACAAAATTACTAAATTTATATAGTTGAGTGATTTAAAAAATGTGTACAGTTTAAAAGTAAAGAGCATTAAATTACTAGAATAACATTTACTAAGTTATGAAATCCTGATCTTATGTTTTTTCAAAAGAACATGATTTCTTTATAGTGGTTTTCTAACTATTATTATTGTGGATAAGAGTAATAGTACTCATCTTTATCAAGCTCGTTAGATTCTTAATTAGGATCCTACCCCTACCCAACTAAAAAATTTTCTATCTCATTAACCCCATGACCCAAACCACAATATGTCTATTCAAGGTAGGACTATTCTAAGTTCTTTATTTATTCTTCTGCTCGTCCATTAAGGCTCAAGATAATACTAAACTTAATAATTTATGTAAGGCATAATGCATGAATCAATTAAAGAAAAATTAAGTTTTATAACTCTCCAACAGAAGAAACTACATCCCACATCCCTCCCTTTCCCACTAACATCTCCGCAGCCACTATTGTTATCTCCTATAATATGCCTGATCTCCTTCAGCTGTTAGAGGAAGATTAGTAGTCACAGTCTTCTATGACTCATCCTACCATCAGCTCTATGTTTATTGATCACACCACTCAATCACCCTACCTCTCCAGAATTCCAAAAGCACTAGGGGGAAGCAATCAGAAAACCCCTCAAGCCCTAAAATATTATTATATGTTCCTAATATTGCAACTTGGAATACTAGAGGCTTTAACAACCCTTATAAATCCATCTACTATATGCATTTTGATAATGCCTGGATACTGGATAAGTTATATATATTGGAGAATAGAATTCATACATCCTCTTTCTCATAACCTTATTTTATCTTCTCCCACTCTATCTTTCCTTCTAAAGCAAATTGTAACATCTTCAAACTCTCCAATTATTATTGCATTTCGATAAAATGAAACTCTTCTAGGATGAATTTTTCTCCTTCTTCTCTGCTCAAATGATCTCTAGTTTTGTATCGTCTTGGAACAATTCTCCCTTTTAGCTCCTAGTGATATATGCTTCCAACTACAGCATTGAAAGGTCTTTGTCTGGGACCAACTTAGAAATATATTGATGCCTAACTCCCCTTGGATTCTCAAGGTGGAATTCAACTATTGTTATTTTGCATCTAAAAAATTTATGGGGAATGCTTTTCCACAAAATAAGTTATGGGATTTCAATTCTATGATTTTTTACACCAATCTTCTTGACCTTCCTTCAATTGTTAGTAACTTCACTTGGTTCAACTAGCGAGTTAAGAATCTCATACATGGGTTAGACAAAACTATTTTGAATGGAAAATGGTTATCCTTCTATCCAAATTTTTACTACTCGGTGCAAAGTCCCTCTTGTTCAGATCACTATCCCATCATTTAGGATTATGGTATTGCTAGTCCTCTTCATATCATATTTCTCTTCAAAAATTTCTAGTCAATATTCACAATTACTGGGAGGCTCTTTTTAGAGTATTTGATGAACATGTTACTGGTAATCCCATTATTAATTTTTGCAACAAGCTCAAAAAGCTGAAGATGACCATCAAAACCAAGCATTGGCAAATTCTAACCTCATCAATTATCATCTTACTAATCTTGATAATAAACAATTGGATTGTTTGATCAACATCTCGACCAACCCCACAAACCCTTCTCTTAAGTCCCTTCTAAAATCATCAATTATCAGATTGTTGAGTTATCCTCACACATAGCTTCTTACGCTATTCATTGAGCTAAGGTCAATTGGCTCACCAACGAAAGGTAATTGGAACACTGAAGAACTTCATAATTACTTCGGGGATGAACTAGTCAAACATATTTGCAATTTGAAGATTGAAATGGATAATCTTGAAGACAAAATGGAATTATTGAAGGTACATTCCGATAAAACAATCTCAGCTTTGGTAAAAACTGCTAGTTTTGATAAGGTTGAGGTAGACATCTAATTTTTAAATAATTGGAGCTGCTTAAAAAAGCTTAAATTAAATCCTTATGTTTTACATTTTTGGTGGAGGCTTTTAAAAAAATGCTTTACCTACCACAGATTTCTTGTTACATAGAAGGTTGATTGGATGTAACCTCTGTCCTAGAGGTTGTCTTTTAATTGAAAATGGAGAGCATGTGGCTGTTAATTGCTTGAAACTTAAAATTCTTATAAAAAAGGCCCACTATTGGGGATTTAAGTTACCTATCCTCAATGATTTGAATGATGTCATTTCTTTTTTGAAAAAATAAGGAGAGGTTAATCCTTTTTTATATAATCTCTATTGTTCCTTAGTATTCAACTCTTGGAAGAGTAGAAATTTGTTAATCCATGAAGGCAAAGAGATGGAAGAAGACATCATTGTGACAAATGCCATTACCTATGCATCTACTTCTTTTTCATATTTTCATTCGGACCACTGGGGTGCTAACCAGCATGAGTTAATTTCTTCTTCTTGGCATCCCCCTCCACCCACATGGATTAAAGTAAACATAGATGCTTCTCTTCAATGATCTAATGAAGTTGGGATTGGTGGTATCTTTAGAGACCACAAGGGTAGATTGCTTTTATCTTTTGGTTTTTCACTTATGCATTGGGATATTGGAGCACCTGAACGGATGCATGTTCGGTCATTCAGTAAAGTAATCAAGGATTGGATGTTCAATGCTAAAGGCATAATAGTGGAAGGAGACAATGCTAATATTATTTCTCGTTTTCAAAACTTGATGAAGTTGGACAAACGACTATTGGATAAAGCTTCTAAAGAGGACTTGGACTTTCTTAAGGACTTTGAGGTTATCCTTTTTCACTTTGTTAATAGAAACTGTAATAAGTTAGCTCATTGGTGTGCTAACCATGCTTTAAAGATAATTTCCTTTGGGATGTTCTAGAAGTAAATAAGGTACCTCTTACCATTTATTCTTTGTTAAAGGAGGAAAGTGATAGAGCTTCTATCACTTAGACTTTTGCACTTATTTTTTCCCTTTTAATGCATTAAGTAGTTCTTCAAAAAAAAAAAATAAATGCAGAAATAATAAAGGAAAGAACACACCAGATTTATAGTGGTTCGGTCAAACCTTGACCTGCGTCCACTCTTCGGAGGCACCCTCCGAATATTGCACTAAACTTAGTGTCTCTCCTTTAGCCCCCACAGCTAGGCTGATAAGACCTTATAAAATCACTTCCATCTTCCGCTATGCGGCGGAGTAGCCGAGTCCTTTGACACCAAAGAGATCTTCTTCTTCCCAGAACTTCCCTCAAGACAAGCCTTGAATCCAATGGTACAAAGGTGCAAGTTCAGCAGAGCAACCGTGTGGAACCCCCTCCACACTCCCTTGAAACCACCTCCAAAGATCTTTGAAAGTTCGTTAGGGATGTTAAGCCCTATAGAACTGGCCCAAGCTAACCAAGAGGGGGGGGGGGTGAATTGGTATTTTAAATTTTTTTTTCACAAAGAATAAAAAACACCTAAACCAAAATCATACCAAAAAAAATAAATGCGAAATTAAAAGTGCGAAAGCAAGAAACAAGAACACAGAAACTTATAGTGGTTTGGTCAACTCGACCTACGTCCACTCCCCGGAGGCGCCCTCCGAGTATTGCACTACAAACTTGACTCTCCATTAGCCCACACAGCTAGGCGGAGAAGCCTTTACAAGAACCTCCTTTTTGCCACCCCGGTAAGGCAGAGAACCTTTCCCCTTTTGCTTCCTCTTGAAGCTGGCAGAGAACCAAAATCAAAAGCTAACTTCTTACCTCTACCGACCCTTCCACAGATGAGAAACTCTAGATGAAGAAGAAGCAGAGCGATCCTTGAAGCAACCCTTGTGAATCCCCTCACAAGCTCCCCCTCACAAGATCCTCTCTCTCTCCCACTCTCTCTTTCTCTCCTCAAGGCCTTCTCAGGTCAAGGCAGCAGCCAAAGGTTTTTTAAAACATTGAGCAAGAGCTCGTAATTAGAAGAGCTTCAAAGGAGCTCATTAATTGCAAGTTACCGACATTATCGTCCAGGCCGATATGTACATCGGCCTGGCCGATTAGTATAAATCTCAGAAGATCGGTCAGAGCATCGCCCTGGATGCACTCCTGGACGATTGAAAAATGGCTTGATCGTCCAGGTCGATCTCACGATCGTCCTGGCCGATCAGTTCAAATCATGGGAAAATCATCCTGAGCATCGCCCTGTTTTCGAGCTGGCCGATATTTATCGTCCTGAAGTAACTAAGGTTTTTTGAATGGATCGTCCTGGCCGATCCTGCGATCGTCCAAGACGATATGATCATATCAATCATCCTTAATTACTCCCTTGATTTCCTGATCAATTAAGGCATAATTTGAGAATTTCATCCAGGCCGATCAATGATCGTCCTGGCTGATAATTTAAAAATACAGTATACCTTAATTATCTATGGCGGCAATTTCTTTCTATTTTAAGCTTATTGTCCTGGCCGATACACTTATCGTCCAGGCCGATATGAACATGACGGCTGCCTTAATTAAGAATCCTTATTTAGACTTTCTGTTTTAAACCTGATCGTCCAGGATGATGTAAATATCGTCCTCGCCTACATGAGTAAAAATAGAAATTCTAAGTCTGTCAAGTGTGTGTGTGTGTGTAGGGTTACTTAGCATCAGTCTCTTTGACCATTACAAGTAGACTCAAGAGGAGAAAAACAAAAGTACAGACTGACTCAACCCTAAACCTACGCAATCCTGAACTAGCTTCGTCTGTTCGTCCGGTCTTCGATGCCTAAAAAGTTAGAAGCAACAAGCAGTCAAGTGAATCAACAGTGTTTGTCAATTATCAAAACAAAAGTCATGAAAATAGATTTGCTACAATCTTCCCCTTTTTGATGATGGAAAACACAAGTAGGAAAAACTCAAAAAAAAAGTTCACTAGAAATTCAAAGTTACAAGCACATCCCCTTTTCCTACTACATCATACTCCCCCTTTTGTCATCACAAAAAGACGGTCCAGACACACAAAAGAAAAAGAGAAAATAGAAACTAAAACAGACTAAAAAGATAAACTATAGAAAACATGAAACAAACAGCAGAAAAACATAGACTATAAAAACAAAGGATCCTGATCATCAGATGGAGGTGGTGGAGGTGGCTGCTGAAAGTAGCTGGCAAGCGTGGTAAACTGAGCATTGAACCAGGCGATGTCCTGGTCATGCTGCTGCTACTGGTGAGTAAGGTAACTGTCAAATTGGGCTAAATCCTCAGTGCGGAGCTGATCGTAGCAAGCAATGTCCTCAGAGTGTTGCTGCTCCTGTGCAGCAATGTAAGCTTCAAAGCGGGTCTCCCATCGATCAAACCTTTCTATCAACTGATCAACCGGTGAGTGCTGGTGTAGAGGAACAGGGTCAGGAATGGGAGCGGGAGCGGGAGCCTCCTCCTCTCCAGCCCCCCGAGGTTCCTCTGGGTGGAGACGAGTACTGTGAAGGGTACTGAAGGAACTGTTTGAGTAGAAGAGAGTTGGGAGGTTTGGTGGAATAGGATACTGAAGTTGGTATTTGGTTTCAAGGACATAGGCTATGATGTATCCTAAGGCTAGATTG
>NW_021318505.1:362600-495050 GCF_001605985.2 Dendrobium catenatum | reverse complement strand
GAATTAAAAGTGCAGAAGCAAGAAATAAGAACACAGAAATTTATAGTGGTTCGATCAACTCGACCTACGTCTACTCCCCGGAGGCACCCTCCGATTATTGCACTACAAACGTGACTCTCCTTTAACCCCCACAGCTAGGCGGAGAAGCCTTTACAAGAACCTCCTTTTAACCCCGGCAAGGCAGAGAACCTTTCTCCTTTTGCTTCCTCCTGAAGCTGGCACAGAACCACAACCAAAAGCTAACTCCTTATGTCTACCGACCCTTCCATGGATGAAAAACTCTAGACGAAGAAGAAGCAGGGCGATCCTTGAAGCAACCCTTATGAATCCCCTCACAAGCTCCCCCTCACAAGATCCTCTCTCTCTCCCACTCTCTCTTTCTCTCCTCAAGGACTTCTCAGGTCAAGGCAGCAGCCAAAGGTTTTTTAAAATGTTGAGCAAGAGCTCTTAAATAGAAGAGCTTCAAAGGAGCTCATTAATTGCAAGTTGCTGACATTATCGTCCAGGCCGATATGTACATCAGCCTGGCCGATCAGTCCAAATCTCAGAAGATCAACCAGAGCATCACCTTGGATGCACTCCTGGGCGATTGAAAAATGGCTTGATCTTCCAGGCCGATCTCACGATCATCCTGGCTGATCAGTTCAAATCTTGGGAAAATTGTCCTGAGCATCGCCCTATTTTCGAGCTGGCCGATATTTATCGTCATGAAGTAACTAAGGGTTTTTGAATGGATCATCCTGGCCGATCCCGCGATCGTCCAGAACGATATGATCGTATCAATCATCCTTAATTACTCCCTTGATTTCTTTATCAATTAAGACATAATTTGAGAATTTCGTCCAGGCCGATCAATGATCGTCCTGGCCGATAATTTAAAAAAACAGTATACCTTAATTGTCTATGGATGCAATTTCTTTCTGCTTTGAGCATATCGTCCTGGCCGATACACGTATCGTTCAGGCCAATATGGACATGATGGCTGCCTTAATTAAGAATCCTTATTTAGACTTTCTGTTTTAAACCTGATCGTCCAGGACGATGTAAATATCGTCCTGGCCGATATGAGTAAAAATAGAAATTCTAAGTCTCTCAAGTTGTGTGTGTGTAGGGTTACTTAGCATCAGTCTCTTTGACCATTACATGTAGACTCAAGAGGTGAAAAATAAAAGTACAGACTGACTCAACCCTAAACCTACGCAATCCTGAACTGGCTTTCTTCTGTTCGTCCGGTCTTCTATACCTAAAAAGTTAGAAGCAACTAGCAGTCAAGCGAATCAACAGTGTTTGTCAATCATCAAAACAAATGTCATGAAAATAGATTTGCAACAATCTTTGCCCTCTCTCAAACTCCACCCTCTCCTCTCTCCCTTTCAAGCTCTCTCTTCAAGTTCCCTCTAGAAGAACGAAGCTTTAATGGCTGCCAAAGACACTCTTCATGAGAAAGCAAGATGTCTTTTAATAGATTTGCAAAACTGACATTATCGTCCAAGATGATCGCTGGATCGTCCCATATGATATGCATAAAAAGAGAGATTCTGAAAACCTTAAAAAATTAATTTCCGTGCCAAACATCATCTAGGACGATCGCAGGATTGTCCGGTACGATGTTCTTAAAAAGAAGACTTCAGAAAACCCTAAAAACTCAATTTCGATGCCCAAAATCATCCTGGATGATCGCAGGATCATCTAGTACGATGTGTAGAATTTGACCTGATAGTCCTAGACGATATTTGGATAGTCCAGGACGAGTGGTATAAAAATGTACAGCTCATCCAGGAGGATATTGTGGATCGTCCAGGATGATTAGAAGAAAAATTATGGTATTTTGGCTTGGATGATTTAGGAAAATCAAGTATATCAACAAACATCATCATGTACAATATATAAATCGTCCAGGACGATTGAATTGAAAAAATTAACCATAATTAATCCCCTAATCTTAGGATCAATTTAGGCATGATTTGTATTGATCGTCTTGGACGATCCAGATCATCCGGGATGATTAGAACAAAAATTAAAACTTAAATCTTTGCCTAAATTGTCATTGGCGGCTCTTTTTCAAAATCATAAAGGATCGTCTTAGACAATCAAAAATCATCCAATACGATTAGTTTAAAACTTGATCTTCTTGATTTGAGAAGATCTCACTCCCTTGAGTGTGTGTGTGCATGGTCACCCTTACAAGACTTGACTCAAAAAATAAAAATTACATCAATGAATATTGCAGACCCTTTTACAACATAACATTATTCAACCCAATCGTCAGCTCTGATTCCTTATTTCATGTTGCATGGTATTCATGAAATGTTAGTATACACACAAACAAACATATATTATAAATACAAGTAGATAACATAAAGTGAGCCATAATATTTGTTATCATCAAAAACATAAACTCATAAGCTCGAGTTGCAACAATATTAAAGGACACTTTTTGATCTTGCACTCTTAATATCAATTAACCTTTTCACACATTTATCATGGCCTTATTTAAAGCTAGAAATCACGTACTTAAAACAATATATATCTTCCTATCTTCTTTCATATCTTGGATAATGAAATCTCTAGGAAAGATAATCTTATCAACCTTAACTAGCACATCATCTTTTACGTCCTTAGGATAAGTAAATGAATGGTTTTCTAACTAAAGGGAAGCAATGTTAGGTTGGATTTCTCCTAGATCATGTATTTTGAATATGGACAAGGGAATTAAATTAATGTTAACTCCAAAATAAAATAGTGCTCAACTATAAAATAAATGCCCCATAGACATAGTAATGGTAAAATTATCTTGATCATAAAGCTTTTGAGAAAGTTTATTTTGCAGAATTGAACTAAACTCCTAGTCATAGCTATAATTTAAAAATCTCCTAATATTTCTTTTTCCTACTATGGATATATTTCAAAAACTTAGCATAGGTGGGAATTTGTTCTGATGCTTCTACGAATAGAATGTTAATTATTAGTTTTTTAAAAATTTCCGAAGACTTCGAGAACTACTTATGTAAATGTTATTTGAACAATCTATGGAGAAATGGTGAGGATGGCCTCTCAAGTACTTCTCTAATAGGTTTTGTACTTCTTTTTCAATTTGAGGCTGTTTCTTAGGTCTTGGGACCTTTCCTATTTTTTAACAGTACCCTCCTCAGATTGATCATTACTCCTAATCACATTATGTTGCTCTTTCCCGGTCCTCTATAGAATAGGTTCACAATTTTTCTTACCTTTTTCTTTGAGATTAATTTTATTTTACTGTCTAAAGTTCCTTACGATTTATTAATTAAACATCTAGCTAGCTTTGCTGGTTGGGTTTCAATATTCCTAATGAAAGTTTCTTTACTTTGTAACAGTATACCCATTTACAAAACTAATTACTCTAAAGATGGCTTCTTATCCTTAGGTTAATTATTTGAATTAAACCCCATGGGGATAATTAGGCCTTGAGTTAGTAAATCTTTAAGGTTGGGGAATCCTTCTTTTTTTTAATTTAAACCCACAAACGGACCTACGCATTAAAAAAAAAAAAAGATTACAAAGTCCTTACAGGAGACCATCATCTCACTAATGCTCTTACTAGGTATAAAACAAAGCAAAAGAAAAATTACGAGCCAATTGTCTCCACTAAAAAAAATGTAGGGCACCATAGTAATATTCTAACGATGTTATAGGGAAGCAACCCAAAAAGAAAGATAATAATAATGAAACAAAGCCCAATCTTTCTACAAAAAAGCTTGAAGTCATCCAAAAGTAGCTCCACATGCAGAGTAAAGCTGTTGCAAAAAGAGAAGTTATACCACCAAGAAATAAATGTTAAATAATAAAAATAGTCTAAATATTAGCTAGCAAAGAAGAAGAAGAAGAAAAATCTGCTCCAAATTAAGCAAATATGAGAAATAAGACTTAAAGAGCTTAGAATACAATTAATATAAAAAGCATCAATAAGAAAATCCACAAGCCCAACAGTCCTACCTTCTGGGTCACCCAAAAACACCTTTAAAGAATAAATCCAACAAAACATTAAACCCCCAGAGAAATAGAAAAAAATTTCCAGAATGCCAACAAGAATATCCACTCAAATCCACCAAAACCATATATACATAAGGCTAGGCAGAATCCAAGGGATAAACAACAACCTGCATGAAACAACCAAACCTACAATAGCACCAACACAACAAGAAAGCCCAACCAATGCCTCACGTTACCCCTTGCAAACAAAAAATGGAAGGTAGGAGAACAACGATGGGAAAAACCATCAACATTATCACCTGTGAAATCATAGCTCAAGGTTGGGGATTGCATTGTCCTACTTGATTGGTTGTTTAGGGTTCCAATTAGTGTTTTTATTTTGATTATTATTTTAGCCAAAATTATGATGTTTTCTTCAGCTAGGTTTATAAGTATTAGAGTAGAAGTTATTAGTTTAATTATTATTTACATTTATTGATTCTACTCCTGATATATTAGGATCATTATAGGTTTTGCAAAAATTTCTTTTAAGACTATAGGTGAATTAAGTCCAAGGTTTTTTTAGAAATGGCAATGACTTGGGTAGTTTATAGTAATAAAGCATCAATTTTATAAATACTAGGCACCTTTCTAAGGTTGATTCATTTGAATGACCATTTAAAATTATTTGTATCCATCTCCTCAATCAAATCAAAGGCCTCATCAAAGGGCTTTGACATATGAGAACCATTAAAAGTGGCATCTATAACTAATTTAAGGGAACATGTCATGCTATTATAAGAAGTTTTAATTATTAATCAATCAAGAAAGGCATGATGAGGACATTTCTTAAGAAATTCCTTAAATGTTTCCCACAATTCATTAATATATTTTCCATCAAAATGGGTAAGTAAATGATGTCATTTCTAATTTCAGCAGTTTTAAATTTTGGTAATATTCTACTAAAAAATATTATACAAGTTTATTCCATGTTGTGATAGAGCATGGAGGAAATAAATTTAACCAAATTTTATATTTGTCCCTAAGTGAAAATTGAAATATTTTAAGTCTAATAGCATCCTCACTAGCACCATTATATTTAAAGGTAGCATTAATTGCTAGAAAACTAGTTATGCGTAAACTAGGGTCTTGTAAAGGTGTTGCTCTAAATTGGGGGTTTTGTACCATTTGAATTATGGAATGTTTCACTTCAAAATTATTGGCTTGAATGCTAGCTCTATTAACACTTTGATGAATACCTTCAACCATATGGTTGAAATATTTCCTAAGAGATAGGGGTTGCTTGATTTCAACAATTAGTTTAGCCAATTTAAATTTTGTTTCAATTTTAAAATAATTTTCTAATTATTCTTAATTTTTTTTTCAATTTTAATGTCCAATAGAAATTGTACTAATTATTTAATACTATGCATGCAATAGTAAGCAACACATAGAAATTGTAAAATAATGTGCAGAAATAGTTAAACAAATATCAAAGAAAGTAAAAAAAAAAAAAGAAGATAAAACTAGATTCAACAAATAGTTTTTTTGGCAATATAAAGTGCAAAATAGGATAATAATATTTCTAATTAAGCTCTTAGCAATGACACCAAAAAACTTGACAACACACAAACTACACACACATACAACTATTTTTAGCATTTTCTTTATGCGTAGATTGTACAAAATTTTTTAATGGAAGTCTAAGTTTTCTATGGTGTAAATTTCTTTTTAGCGCAAGTGCATGTATCATATCAAGTAATATAATGATGAAAAAGTGTGTCAATCACATGAGGAAAAACTAGAAATGGCCTATGATGACTTTATTATTGCCTACAAAATTACAAAATTTATATAGTTGAGTGATTTGAAAAGTGTGTGCTGTTTAAAAGTAAAGAGCATTAAATTACTAGAATAACATTTACTAAGTTAAGAAATCCTGATCTTATGATTTTTCAAAAGAACATGATTTCTTTATAGTGGTTTACTAACTATTATTATTGTGGATAAGAGTAATAGTACGCATCATTATCAAGCTCGTTAGATTCTTAATTAGGATCCTACCACTACCCAACTAAAAAATTTTCTATCTCATTAACCCCATGACCCAAACCACAATATGTCTATTCATGGTAGGACATTTCTAAGTTCTTTATTTGTTCTTCTGCTCCTCCATTAAGGCTCAAGATCATACTAAGTTTTATAATTTATGTAAGTCATAATACATGAATCAATTAAAGCAAAATTAAGTTTTATAACTCCCCAACAGAAGAAACTACATCCCACATCCCTCCCTTTCCCACTAACATCTCCGCAGCCACTATTGTTATCTCCTATAATATGCCTGATCTCCTTCAGCCGTTAGAGGAAGATTAGTTGCCACAGTCTTCTATGACACATCCTACCATCAGCTCTATGTTTATTGATCACACCACTGAATCACCCTTCCTCTCCAGAATTCCAAAAGGACTAGGGGGAAGCAATCAGAAAAACCCCTCAAGCCCTAAAATATTATTATATGTTCCTAATATTGCAACTTAGAATACTAGCGCTTTAACAACCCTTATAAAGCCATCTACTATATGCATTTTTATAATGCCTGGATACTGGATAAGTTATATATATTGGAGAATAGAATTCATACATGCTCTTTCTCATAACCTTATTTTATCTCCTCCCACTCTATCTTTCCTTCTAAATGGAATTGTAACATCTTCAAACTCTCCAATTATGGTTGCATTTCGATAAAATGGAACTCTTCTAGGATGAATTTTTCTCCTTCTTCTCTGCTCAAATGATCTCTAGTTTTGTATCGTCTTGGAACAATTCTCCCTTTTAGCTCCTAGTGATATATGCTTCCAACTACAACATTGAAAGGTCTTTTCTCTGGGACCAACTTAGAAAGATATTGATGCCTAACTCCCCTTGGATTCTCAAGGGGGTTTTCAACTACTCTCATTTTGCATTTAAAAAAATTATGGGGAATGATTTTCCACAAAATAAGTTATGGGATTTCAATTCTATGATTTTTTACACCAATCTTCTTGACCTTCCTTCAGTTGTTAGTAACTTCACTTGGTTCAACTAGCGAGTTAAGAATCTCATACATGGGTTAGACGGAACTCTTCTGAATGGAGAATGGTTATCCTTCTATCCAAATTTTTACTACTCAGTCCAAAGTCCCTCTTGCTCTGATCATTATCCCATCATTTAGCATTATGGTATTGCTAGTCCTCTTCATATCATATTTCTCTTCAAAAAATTCTACTCAATATTCACGATTACTGGGAGGGTCTATTTGGAGTATTTGATGAACATGTTACTGGTAATCCCATTATTAATTTTTGCAACAAGCTCAAAAAGCTAAAGATGACCATCAAAACCAAGCCTTGGCAAATTCTAAAATCGTTAATTATCATCTTACTAATCTTCATAATAAATAATTGGATTAATTGATAAACATATCAACCAACCCCACAAACCCTTCTCTTAAGTCCCTTTTAAAAGCATCAATTATCAGATTGTTGAGTTGTCTTCACACATAGCTTCTTAGGCTATTCAATGAGCTAAGATCAATTGGCTCACCAACAGTGAGCACAACCTAAAATTCCTATTTTCTAATATTGGTATCTGGAAGAATAAAAATAAAGCTTCTTTCAACCATAGGATTTTTTATACCAGCACTCTTGTTTATGAAGTTGATGCCATTATTCAACATTTTCACTCCCTCGTAAATCCCAATACTCCTCCCTCAGATAGCATAGCCATATATCCCTTTGGGATTATTATACCTATTAACCTGACACAATCATTAATTTTTCTAGTCACTGATGAGGAGATCAAAAAGGCAATTTTCTCTAGCAACTCCTGTGCTCTGGCTCCTGGTGGCTTTAACTTCCGCTTCTACAAATATAAATGGAAAACTATTGGGATTGTAGTATACAGAATGGTTAAAACTTTTTTTAATAACCCATGTCTTTCTCAAGGTGTCAAAGTCACTGTGATTTCCCTTGTCCCTAAAAAAAATCATATCATCACTATATCTGACTTCAAGTCCACAAAACTTTATTACACTTACTATAATATCTTTTCAAAAGTTCTTGCTGCTACACTTAAACCTTTCATTCCTATGCTCATTAAATACAATCAATCGGGGTTTGTTAAATCTAGAATTTTAGCATATAATGGCATCCTAGGAAAAAGAGCTCTTGTCCAACTTTAACAAGAGAGGGAATATGCAAAACATTTTATGCTAAATTTGATATAAGAAAAGAATTTGACATGGTATATATAGAGTTTCTACTTGCTATAATGTGACAAAAAAGTAATCCTCCAGTGCTTATTCAATGTGTAAAAGTGTGTATTTCAGATGTATACTATTATATTACCGTTGATGGTTCTCTTGAAGGTTTCATTCCCTCATTGACAAGATTAAGACAGTGATGCCCTCTCAGTAATTGTCTCTTTGGTTTTTTTATGGATGCATTTTTCAACCCTTCTAGATGGAGGGAACTTTGAAGGAATCTCTATTGATGGGTTTAACCTTACTCACTTTTCGAATGTAGATGATCTACTTGTTTTTGTGAATGATAATGTTAAAAACTGTGGCATTTTAAATTAGGCCCTCAATTCTTTTACTGACACCTCGAGCCTTTGTGTGAATTATGTTGTAAGTTCCATTATCCTCTCCATTACCATTCAAAACTCAACCTCCATTTTCTCTTCCATGAACCTTTCCTACCAAAGCCATTATATCTCTTACCTTATTATCCCGATTTCACCAAATTGGTGCAAGATCTCTGATTTCTCTCCTCTCCTTGAATCCATCACTCGTAAGATGTCTAGTTATAATGCTAACATGCTCTATTTTGTAGGTTAATTATAGCTTTTAAAGTTTAATATTCCTAATTCTATAGCAAATTTTATTAGAGGGTCTATACTCCATAAAGCTATTAGTAAGCACATAAAGAAGATCTCTTCAAAATTCTTATTTTTTTGCAACAATGTTGTTGCTGGTAAATTACCCATGGTCTTGTGGGATAACATTTACAAGCCTAAACTTATGGGGGTTCTTGGTGTGCCATCTATTTCTTCTCTCAAATTTATTTCTATTTTTTTCTCTCATTAGAAGCATATATAACCAAACTTCCTCTATGTCTTCTTGGAACCTCCAAAGATATATCTCTCCTTAGAGGCAGAACCATCCTCTTGCCTCTATCTTTTGGCAGTCCATTACCAAAATGGTTGTCAAATCTAGGTGCTACTTCAAACTTAAGATTACCCCTACTTGCCCTAAGTACTTCCATGGGATCATTCGTTTAATGGCTTTAAAATTGAGGAAATTACCTCTGCTTAGCCTTTGCTAAATTTGCTCCCACTAATATGATCTTGAAGGATTTAATTTATGGTACCTCATTGTGTTTGACTAAAACTATGCAACATAATCTGTCTAACGAAATTTGTGCTATTCAAAATTTTGAGTCATAAGTATACTTGTTGTATGAGGAAACAAAGTACTTAGGGCCGCATTCATGACTATATGAAAGAATTCTATAATGAACTCCCTTTCTGCCCTTGGGCCCATCTGATTTTTCATAAGAATTATGCAATCAAATAATCTTTTTTTTTTTGCTAGGTACCTCTAGTTGGCGGACTTAAAATTATGGACACCTTACTCAAGCATAACATTATGGTAGACATGGAATGTTCTCTTTGCAATTTTGCATATGAAAGTGTTTCCCACCTCTTCTCTGAATGCAACTATTCATTCTCTATTATTTCTAATCCTATCCAGGAATCTAATGAAATCATTCTTCGACACTCCCTCCCTCTACTACATGAATGGATTAATGATCAAAGTTATTCACAATAAGACACCAAAAAATCTAATTTTCTTAATTTCTTGTCGTTCTGTTTATTTTATTTGGCGGAAGAGAAATGATAGGAGATTTGGTTCTAAATCCAGCTATTGCTTAACATTCTATCATAAGTTTAGAAAGGTGGTTTTATGTGAAATCTATAAATGGAAGACTGGGGAGTTATTTTTGGGATTGATTTAACATGTACCAAGCTGGATGGTTCAGCCCCTTCTCTATTACTTCTTTTCTCTTTGATCTTTTCACCACAATTCTGACATTTTGGGGGGTCATCCGGGTATTGTCTCAGACTGTAAAGATGCCCCTCTTCTCATCTACCCTCCTTGGATGGTCTTTGGGCAACCACGGGATGCATGCTGGTGGGATTCTTCAACATGATAGCTTATAGTTTGCTCTGAGTTCATACATCTAGTTCCATCTTAGGCTTTTGATGTTCTATTCTCTCCTTTAATCGTCTATATTTATCTATTTACTTTCTAATTTTGTATTGGGTTTTATGTCAAGGTTTCATTTTCTTAGATTGTTGCCTTTTTTGCTCTTTTGAGTAGGCACTAGTTTTTGGTTTGAGCCTAGGCTTTTGAACTTTTACACTTGTATTTTCCTTTTTATATGCTTTTAGATATCTTTGGTTGTGGTTTGTGAATAGATGGCAAGTTAATGGATGGGCATTTTCATGAGTAATCGCTGAAATCTTTGAAATGAGACTCACAAGACAAATGCCATCCAGGTAGCGATTCAACCTACACTGCTCTTGATTAGATACACTGATTACTCCAGAGGTCCCTCTTTTTCTGAAATCATTCTCGATCTGTTTAGGATTCAATCTAAGTTTTTTAAGTTTGAACTAGGAATTTCTATTGTTAACAGCCAGATATAACTCGTACATAAAATGGGTCAAATCGACATAATAGTTCCCAAGATCAATTTAAAGAGAATTCCTTTATTTATTCTCATTCAAAAATAGATAAACATAGCAAGAAAGCTTTAAATTTAAATATAGAAATATCACCATAAAAAATTTCATTAATCTCAAAAGCTATACAATTAAAATATTTATACACATCATAGAAATTAGTGTAAATTCATATTTATGGTAAAACAGTCAAAATTCTAGGGCATGCACTTGAATAATTATCAGTAATAAAACTATTCACATATAAAATTCACAACAGTATTTTGGAGATTATGTTCTTTATAATAATAATTATCAGTACCAAAATTCCATAATAAAACACTCAAATATCACAAAATAAGAAATATTGGATTAAAATTTGCAAGAAATATTTTAAAATATGCAAAAATACCAAGAATAGTAACATATTAAAAGTTGCACTGTGAAATTTTTATTGATGTAAAATTATCCTCACTTTTGTGTTGTTTGTTCAAATAAAACTAAAAATTTCATTAAACTCATATTATTCAAAATCAAAATAGTGTAAACGAGACCTACCTTGATCCAGAGAATTTTCCCAAGTCGCTCAATGAAAGAAAATATCCCAAAGATGCCCAATATAGACTCTATCTAGAGAGCTACATACTAAGATGAAAATAAAATGAGTTCTTCATTTGAGTTGAAATTAATATTAATATAAAAAATTTATTCAAAGAGCTAAAGTGTCCAAATGCCCCACACTATAGCGCTAAGAGACTCAGTGTCAAACCCCTCTTAGATACCTAATTAAATTATCAGAATAGAGAGAGCATAGTGCCACAATGCCTAGAAACTAGCACCACAGTAACCATAAAGAACTACTTCTATATAAAAATAAAAAGGTTGTGCCATAGCACTCTGAAGGCTTTTCACACACAGAGACCAATATGAGTCAATCTAATCACTAAGATTACATTCATAAATCTATATAGAAGATACAAAGTTTTATGAGGTCAACCCAATATATCAATTTATGTTAACAAATATGTTTTGATCTCTACCATATTGGTCATTACAATCTCCCTTCTAAGAATAATATAATTCTCAACACTTCAGTACATATATAAGTTAAATAGTTTTGGAAATAATTGTCTCTTTTTAGATTATTTCTCCCAAATTATCTCACTAATAGAGATATGCCTACACAACACCTATAACATCAAAATTTTTTTATTTCTTAGTTGCCAAACAAGAAATAAAAAAAGATGATATTCTTTTCTTAGATTCATCAAGTAAGGATTTAGTTCAAGTGAAGTGTATTAAGGATGAAGATCAAAAAATACTTTTCTTAGAAGATGATATTCAACAAAGATGGATGAGCTATTTTGCTAAACTTTTTAATGAAAATTGTGAAAATAAGATTGACTTTAGTGACCTTAGTACCCTAAAAGAAAATAAAGATTTCAATTTTTATCGGCGTATTAGTAAAACCGAAGTTAGAGAGGCTTTGAAGAAAATGAAGGGTGGAAAAGCTGTTGGACCTGATGATATTCCAATAGAGGTGTGTAAATGCTTAGGAGATGTTGGAATTTCTTGGCTTACTAAACTTTTTAATACTATTTTGAAGACTAAAAAGATGCCAGATGTGTGGAGAATGAGTGTGTTAATTCCTATTTTTAAGAATAAAGGTGATGCATATGATTGTGCAAATTATAGAGGAATTAAGTTAATGTGTCATATTTTAAAACTATGGGAGCGAGCTATGGAGCATAGGTTGCGGCGTGATACTAATGTTTCTCAAAATCAATTTGGATTCATGCTGGGTAGGTTGACTATGGAAGCCATACATTTATTAAGAGGTTTGATGGAGAAATATAGAGAAAATAAGGAGGATCTACATATGATATTTATTGATTTAGAAAAAGCATATGATAAAGTTCCTAGAGAAGTGCTATGGAGGGTTCTTGAAAAGAAAGGAGTTAATAATGCTTATATTCAAATCATTAAAGATATGTATGCAGGAGCTATTACTTGTGTTCAAACACAAGGTGGTTTGACCAAGTATTTCCCTATTTCGGTTGGGTTACATCAAGGATCAGCCTTAAGCCCATATCTTTTTGCTTTAGTCATGGATGTTCTAACTAGACATTTGCAAGAGGATGTACCTTGGTGTATGCTTTTTGCTGATGATATTCTTCTTGTCTATAAAACTAGAGAGGGAGTTGAAAGTAAACTTGAATTATGGAGGTCAACTTTAGAGACTAAAGGTTTTCACTTGAGTGGATCTAAAATAGAATATATGGAGTGTAATTTTAGTAGTAATAAACCTAGGGAGGGGATTGTAACCTTGGGCGATCAAGTCGTTAATAAGAGTACACATTTTAGATATCTTGGATCTATTGTTCATAGTGATGGTGAAATATATGGGGATATTATCAGCAGAATTCAAGTTGGATGGTTGAAGTGGAGGAATGCATCGGTCTTGTTGTGTGATAGAAAAGTACCCCTCAAACTTAAGGGAAAATTCTATAAGATGGTAGTGAGGCCTGCAATGCTTTTTGGTGCTGAATGTTGGCCATTAAAAGAGAAGCATAATACTAAGTTAAGTGTGGCAGAGATGAGGATGCTTAGGTGGATGAGTGGCTTTACCCTTAAAGATAGGACACGAAATGAGCATATACATGAAAAGGTTGGAGTAGCTCCAGTAGAAGATAAGATTAGAGAGAGTCGCCTTAGATGGTTTGGTCACATAAAACGGCGGCCTCCCATTGACCTGGTTAGAAGAGTAGAGGTATTAGATTTGACTTATGTTAAGAAAGGTAGAGGCAGACCTAAAAAGACTTGGTTAGAAAATATTAGGAATGACCTTTCTTTATTAGATTTAAACAAATTTGACATTTAATAGGACACAATGGAGAAAAAGGATTCATGTAGCCAACCCCACGTAGTGGGATAAAGGCTTGATGTTATTGTTGTTATTGTTGTTAGTTGCCAAACATTGTAAACCACAATATGATATGACTTTTTGCTTTAACTCATATTAGGTGGTACTTCTATTTCTTTTTAAAAAATTTTCTTTCAACATCAGAATCCCTCTTCTCCAAGAAGAAATGTGAAACTCATCTTGAATATTTGACTAATGATCTATTAGTAAAAATTGGTAAAAAGATTTATGAATTTTATGTATCACTTCAAACTGTCCAATATACCTTAAACTCAACTTTCCTCTCTTACTAAATATGTTCACACCACTCATAAGGCTATCCTTAACATATAAAAAATCTATAATATAAAATTCCATAGATCAATTCTTAACATAATAACATTTCTTCTATATATCATGTCAATCTAATCTTTTGGATAGAATCATTTGTCAAATCTAGTCCTAACATACTACTTTCTCTCACTTCTATCAAATATAAAGGTGTCTTGCACTTACGACCATATAGAGCTTTGTATGGTGCCCTACCAATACTTTACTAATAACTATTATTGTAAGTGAACTCAATTATAAATATGTGATCTTTCCCAGTTTCCACCAAAATTAAGCACATAAGGCCTGAGTAAGTCTTTTAGTACATGAATAGCCATTTTAGACAAACCATTATTTATGAATGAAAAGTTGTAAAGAAATTTTAATAATTATTCCTAAACTTCACAGGATCACTCTGCATAGTCTAGAGGTGAATTTACTCTCATGTTAGAAATAATAATCTTAGATATCATGTGTAATTTCATAATTTCATTCCTAGATAATAATGTTAACTTTCAATTTAATCAGTTTGTTTCATTAGAAAGAAGTGTGCATATTTTGTTAGACAAATTATTATCATCCCTATTACATCTTGACCCTATCTAGACATAAAAAGTTCAATAATAAAATATATAGTGACCTCCTCAAACTTCTACACATGAATGGGCAAAGGTTACAGTATGCCACCAAGTCATTATTTTTCTCTTTCACCATTTGATAAGCCTAAACTCCTTTCCTTTCCCTGAAAATATGAACACAGTGCTACTCACTACAAGTGTCACCTCATGGTTGGCTAAAAGAGAGAAGGTTAGAAGACTTAAAGTAGCTACCTCTAGGAAAACTCAGTAATACCATATGGATATGGGAAAGTGTGCTCATTCATGTAAGTGTGCAAGTATTGAGATGAAAAGGAGCTTACGACTAGTAAGCTTATTGATATTATTGATGACTTCTATGAGGGATCTTAAATCATCTGAGAAGAGAGAGGCAAATGAGATGCATCACAAAAAAGGAGAGCTTTGAGTTTGATGGTCATGATAAGGTTGGCTGAGGGTGTGAACAAATATATTCTACCAATGAATTCGCTTTATATTATATAATGAAATCTGCATAGCTAAAAATATGCCATATTGAAAGATATATTAATGCTTGATTATTTTTCTAAAAAAATAAATAAAATTTATCTTCATAATCAAACTCGGTATAAATAATATACCATTAATCTCTAAAGATAAAAATGATATTCACCTATTATTTTCAAAAAAACATTAACCCAGAAAAAAGCTTTATTTATGTTCAAATATTTTCACCTCTCCCTTATCAAATAAAAGTAGAGTTTATTTTTTCTTACTTGGTTTTAGGTTTCCTGTTGAGGCAAGCCCCTATATTTAATTACATCTTAAGATGAATTATGGGAAAACTCTCGATTAAAGTGGTGACTAATCTTCTTTAGATTTACAAATGTTTTAAAATTTAGCTTACCAATTAGAAATGGTTCAAATCTTTAATAATTCATTACAAAGTCAAAGGATGAAAGGAAGAGAGCACTTGAGATAATATAAAACTAGAAACACTAGATCATATTCTAGGGTTAAGATTTACAAATTAAAATTAGGATTTTTTTTTTAATTTAAAATTTATTAAAAGATTAGATAACCCTCTTGGTGGGAAATGAAACAATTATGCAAAAGCATAATCTAGACTTACTTCTGCTTAGAGTGGACAACCAACTAACCACCTAATTACAATTTACAAAACAAGGATTTTTAAGTCAAGATTATGCAAAGCAGAGAACTTTTGTTTAATTAAGATTCAAAAATTTAGGTTTATAATTTAATTAAGATTTAAAGATATCATGGGTCAAATGCATCTAAATAATGCAATTTAAAATGATTTCACCCTAGACTTCAAACCTTATAGGATTGACCTTCTATAAAATATCTAACAACATAAAAACCTTAAACCCATAGGGAATAAAAGTGTTACCCTATCACATAAGGCCCCCTTCCTTGCCACTGGCATGTGCGGTACAGTGTATTTAACAGAAATGTAGAATACATGCTATACTCAAAGTGTTCATGTTTAAAAGTATAAAGTAAAATATAATATTAGTATCCTAATATATATGTCAAGGAAAATCACATGCAATGCTAAGAAACCTAGAAAAAACATGTAATTTGTAATCACAAACATTTACAAGCTATGCAATGTATGTGTATGAAGCTGATGTATGAAAATTGTAATGCAAAAAAAAGTGCCAAATGCCACAATATACAAACTAGGGTTTATTATAAAGGAATAGTGGCTAAGCTCCACCACAACAAGCTTTAATTTCCACACCTTTATAATGACGCAAGTTGTTATGGATGTAAATTGCTTATTCAATGTCATCTAATTTTCTGGCTCCATGTATATAAAAGATATATAATCCAAAAATAAATGATCTTCAAAGAAAGAAGAACATTATTTTGTACTTTTACATTGTATAAGCAATTTATATATACTTTAACAATTTTGTATAATTCAAAATTCTTTCCAATTTACATTTAAATTTGCATTCAAAAGAAATTACTCAACTCCTCATAAGGGTACATTTTAAAACATGCGTATGTGTAATGTAATGTATAATTATCTACATGACAATATAGACTACAATGAAAGTAAGAAAACACATCATCACACCCCACTTAAACCATATTAAACCATAATAAAATGCAAGAAAGTAAACCCTAAGAAAGAATTAATAGTAATTAAAATTGCCAAAGAACATTCTTATGATAGCATGGGATGGGTGGCTTTATCACAAATTCTAAGGTGTTTTGGTTTTCCTCTCAGGTTTTTAAATCTTATTACATAATTCCTAAGAGAACCATATTGTATATAATTATAAATGGTAAAATGACTAAATGGATTGAGGCTAAAAGTTATTTTAGACAGGGTTATCCTTTATCACCATACTTATTCATTATATGTTCTCAATTATAATCTAATGCAATTCATCAATGTGGTGGGGATTTGGGAATAAAACTTCCTCCAATTACTAACAAAATATCTCACCTTCTATATGTTAATGATGTGATTTTATTTACGATAGCTTCTTCCAAAGTTGTCAAAGTTATGAAGAAGATTATTGCATATTTCTTGTGGTTGTATTGGCCAGGATGTTAAGAAAGATAAGTCGCTAATTCTCTTTGGGAAATATGTGGATTCTATCAGCAAAAAAAAAAAAAACAAAAAAAAAAACAAAATGTTGTTCTTTCAAATGGTGGATGAGTTGAACTATATAGGTGCTAAATTTGAATTTAGAAGAACGGTGTTGTCATATTTTTAAATTATATTTGATCATGCATTAGAAAGGTTAAATATTTTGGGTAATAGGTTTCTTTCCATAAAAGGAAGGATTTTTATTATCACTTCCAATTATTTTCAACAACTCATTCCATGGCTCCTAAAGGTTTGTTGAATGCTATAGATAATTTCTTCAAAAATTTTATCTTGCATAAAGATAAAGATAGACAAGATCTTCATTATGAGGCTTGGGAGGAGAATTACAAGCCTAAAAAATTTGGAGGACTTGGTCTTTATTCAGTCATGAATAAGATAGGCCCTTTAAGGTCAAGATTCTCTTAAAGGTTTGTCCAAAATCCTATCTCATTACTGAATAGATGTCTTATATCAAAATATGGGAATGATATATGAAGTGCTGAATTTAAGAGGGGAGAATCATCAACCTAGAAAATTCTTATGGAATAAGCTAAACTCCTTAAGCCACTTATTAGGTGGAAACTATCAAATGGGAATGAAGTTAATGTTCTATTTAATGTTTGGATATTAAATAAAAATTTGGACAATTAGTCTATATGTGTTGATATCCATGAATTACTTGAGTTGAAGGTATAGTATTTTCTAAATGACGATGGACAATGGAATCTGTCTAAACTTGAGAAGTTCTTGGATGACCAATTCATAATGCTAATACAACAACTTTTGATATTTCTAGAATGTCCTAAAGATGAACTAGGGATAAAGTTTGGAAATTAGGAAATATTTTACAACTTTGGCTTATGAAGCTTCTATGCATTATAATTCAGATATTTGTGAATATATGAATTGGTTAATAAAACTAAAGTTGAAACTAAAGGTGGAGTTGTTTTAGTGGAGAATTAGTTGGAATTCCATACATATGAATGATTATGTAATGTATAAAAAGCTACAACAAGCTAATATATATGCTAGAGGCTCTCAAGAATTTAATTATCTTAAGCATATTTTATGGAATTGTAAGTGTATACTTGAGATACTTAATAAATTTAGTACTTGGGGGTTCCAAATTCCTATTTTCATTAATTTAATGAATGTATAAGTGAGCTGAAGAAGATCTCTAAACATGGTCATAATACTTAAAGAATTTACTAAATAAATCTTTTATTCTTGGAAATCAAAGATTGATGCTAAACATGGTGTGTCTGTGTCTCTTCCATAAGTAATAGCTGCTAATGTTTTGTCTACAACTATACAACTATTCATAAATCCACTACTAGAAAACTGGGATGCTAACCAATGTTTTGAGCTACCTGACAACTTTTGGCACCACCCACCTCAAAATCGGATTAAATTTAAAATATATACCTCCATTCTTAATTCAAATCTTGCAGAAATTGGGGTAATTTTTTGAGACCGCAAAGGTAGATTTCTTATTGCCTTTAAAATTAAAACTAGGAGGAAGTTTTTTTAGAAAGAAAAAGAAGCCACCAAGCATCTCATTGAAGGTGACAATAACACTAAGTACTTTCATACCCTGGAAAAAAATAATAGATCTAAAAAAATTCATACATAAAATCTCACTTCCTGATGTCTCTCAAATTAAGGATGTGGGAAAAATTGATAATTCTACGCTGGAGCATTTTAAAAATTTATTCAATAAAAACTTTGTTCCTACTTATATTAATCAACATAATCTCATTTCTAATATCATTAATGCGGATGGTAACAAGGCTTTGACCAAACTTCCTACCTTAGAAGAAATAATTGAGATTATTCATGTTATGAATTTTGACTCTATGGTAGAGCCAGATGGTTTTACAATGAAATTTTATTAAAAGGCTTGGAATATTTTAAGTGATGATATATATGGTGTTGTCTTGAATTTTCCTGAGTTTTTTTTGTTGGAGTTCCATTATTCTTATTCCTAAAAAGAATACTATAAATAATTGGGATGATCTTGGCCAATCAGACTCTTTTGAATTTTTAGTAAGCTTATATCTAAACTTTTAATTAATCATTTATATCCTTTACTTTCTAAAATTATTTCTCCAAACCAAATAGGTTTTTTCAAGGGGAGAGCTATCTCTGTTAACATCTTACTTGCTCAGAAGGTCCTTAATGACCTTGATATTAGAGTGAGAGGGATAACATTATGTTGAAATAAGATTTTACAAAAACTTACGATAACATCAACTGGAATTTTCTCTACAACATTTTGCAATTGTTTGGTTTTAATTTCAATTTTATTAATTACATTAAAAATTACATTGAAGTTTCTATTTTTTAGTTATTGTTAATGTTAAATGCAATGGTTTAAAATCTTCTCACACATAAAGACAGGGTGACCCTATCTCCCCTGCCCTTTTTATTATTGTTGTTGAGTATTTATCTAAAAGCATTGCAAGTTTCTATGATAATCATTTTAATCTTATTTATAGAACTATGGGTGGATTCCAAATCTCTCACTTATGTTTTGTTAATGTTTAAATTATTTTTACCAATAGCTCTTTGATTATGATTAATATTGTTAGGAGGTCCTTACATAATTTTGACATTTTGAGTTGTACTTTTCTTAATAAAAGCAAGAGTTATTTTTTTTTCCTCTAACAATGTTCTCCCTGACCATATTAATTCAATTAAAGATATTACTAGACTTTTGTATGACTCCTCACCAATTAAGTATCTCGGGATTCCTCTTTACAAAGGCAAAAAAAATTCATTTTTATTTAATTACCTATTACTTCTATGCAAAAAAAGTTATACCACTATGAATTTAATTTCTTAAGATTTGGTGGGATATTTACCCTTATTACGAGTGTCTTGTGTTCTCTACCTATTTATAATTTTCAAATTATTCAACCTCCTCGTGCTATTTGAAATAGGCTTGAAATATTGCTTAATAAATTTCTCTCGAAGGGTACTAGTAACCTTTATAAAATCCATTGGACTTCTTGGAGTAATTGTTGTGGGGTTTTAGAAGGTGTTCTGGGGTGTAAAATATGATTTATTTATCCTATGCATTTTCTATCAAGTTGTGTTTCAACTTTTATGATAACCTTAGCCTTTGGACTAAGTAAGTTAATGTCAACTAAGTACTGTGTTGGTAAGCACCCCACTATGTGTTTTTACAATAAGTGGGATTCTAGAGTTTGAAGGAGACTTTGCAATGTTGAATGGGAGGTCGAGCCTCATATCCAATAGAGTCTTGGCTGGGCTAATATTTTCTTTTGGCAAGATCATTGGGTAGGTGATTTATCTATGGATTATACACTTAATACTTTCTCTAATGCTACTTTTAACGCGAACTCTTTTATTACAATGAATAGTTTGGATTACAATAAACTTGCTGAAGTAGTTCCTGAGTTTGTTATTTTTCATATTTTATAACTTCCTATTACTTCTAATTCTGATTATTACATATTATTTAACTATTCTAATAATGGTAATTTTTATTGAAGAATGCTAAGAATGCTTTCAGAGCTAAGAACAATTTCACTAACAGGTTTTCAATGATATGGCATAAAAGCATTCCAACTACTATTGCTATTTTTATTTTGAGAATTATACATAGATATGTTCCTATTGATGAGAACTTATTAAGAAGAGGCTTTGTTTTATCATCCAAATGCAAATTTTTTTATCATAAGGAAAATATGCTCCATGTTTTTATTTATGCCCCTATTGCTGTGAAAATTTGGACATATTTTGATGATATTTTTAAATTGAATCACTTTACTAAGGAGAACTAAGTTGGCGTTTTTACATGGAGTCTTCCTCCCTATTTTTGTTGTGGTTTTTCCTTGTTAGTTTTGTGTTGGATTTTGCACTGGGTAATGGTTTCATGTCTAATTTGCATGTGGGGATTTATGACTATTTAATTTAACCCAGGATTTTATTTGCAATACCATTTATGATTTAATTTACTTCTTAGTTTGTAGTGGTTTTGGCATGGTTGTGTATGACAATGATTGTAACCATTGGGATTATGGCATCATTCACATCTGTTGCTCAAATTTTCCATCTCTGATCCTGAGGGGGAAGGGTGGTTAGCCTTATGTGATGAGATTCAATTTCTAAGAGTTGTATAATCAGTGTTGCATTTGTCTTGTGCTCTTTTGGACTAAGCTGAATCCTTATTTTCTAATTTTCATCATGCCCATTATTTTTTTTCCACTATCATCATACTAGTGCAATATTGTCAAAGGAGGTTATTTTCTTTAGGCTCTTTATTTGCTTGGTGATGGTTTGGTTGTCCAGTATTAGCATATTGGTGCACCATTTAATTTGGACTAAAAGTCTTCCCATCTATTATATATGTCATCTTTTTATGTGTTGGTTTTGGATTAGATTTGAGCTGCAGTTGAATAAGTGTCTTCATAACATAAATGATTCTATACACATGAGCTGGAGTTGCCATATCGATCATATTGTTGGCCTTCTCTATGGTTGTCCCCTTTTTCTTATTCTGGGTCCAATGATTTTGGTTCATCTTGGAGGGTCTACCGTGAATCTATTTTGGCTTCCTCTATTTATTGTGACCATTTTAATATAGCTGGTTATGACTATCATGCTTTAACCAATTCTATTTGGGTGTTATTTATTTAGTTGATGAATGTATTTGGGTCCCCATATGGTTTTATGACTGATTCCCCTTATGTGCTGGCTGCGCTTTGCCGTAAGATAGACTAGGATTGTAATTCTATAATTACCTACTATTTGGTTCTCCCTTTGTGCATCTGTAATCATTTTGTGAACTGTTGGTAAGCTTCTTACATAAAGCACATTAATTGTGCATCTTATGATTATAATTTTATCATTATGCTTTATGTTATGATTTTAATCTTTGTAGGTGCTCTGGCTAGAAGGAGCACTATAAATATTTTCAGGTTTAACGTTTGGTTTATAAATTTCTTTTGTTATAAGAAATTTTGTAGTTTTTCCCTCTCATGCAATGTGAGCATCAATTTTGGTTTGAACTGGACCTTTTTTGAGAAGACTGTATTGATAGCCAATCATTAGATCATCCTTTTTTGTGTTTTGGCTTTTATCCATCCTAGAATGTTTTTAGGATTTTTTGTACTAGTTCTTAGCAAGGATCATAAGCTTTTAAGTTTTCTTTTGATTTATTTTGTAGCTATTATGCGCATTAGTAAGCTAAAGGTCCCTATTAAGGACTTTGTAATTTTCTTTCTTATTAACACGTAGGCCCCTTAAAGGGTTTCCCAAAACTAAAAAAAAAAAAGAATTTGAAAAAAAGAATGAAAAAAAATTCATAATCTCATTTTAGTTTTTAATGAAAAATAAAATTTGAAATTTTCATAATTAATTCAATACAATTTATGAAAATATTAAAAAAAAAAACATTGAACTTGTAATTATGTATATAATCAAGGAAAATAAATGCAGATTTAAAATTTTAATATTTGTCACCATAATTATAACTTAGGGCTTGATTAAAATTTAATCATAATAAATCAATAAAATAAATTAAGCATTGCTCAAAATCATTTAAACATTTTGGGGATTGTACTTTAAGTCATACTTGAATTTTGGAGAAGACCCCTCTATCATTTAAAATCCTTTGGCTCATTAATTTTAAAGACCTATGTTCCTTATATATGAAGGATTTAAATATAAAAATTAATCAACCTAGTTGATAAAGAATTTTCTTACCAAACCTCCATACACTAGCATATCTTCTGGCGATTCTAGGGCATCCAACTTCTTCCTCCTTTTATGATCTCTTCGTTAGTAATATTTGAGGGTTTTTTTTTTTTCATTTCTTCTTGGAAGGTTTCTTGTGGGTTATTGGTTGGGTAAATTAGGGCATTTTGGCCCTCCTATATTTTTCTTGGACTCAATGATTGCTCTCTGAGCTAATCCTTGGGTGGCTCTAAGTGCTTGTTCTACTACAAAAATTTATGGATTTTTTAATTTACAAGATCAAGGTAATAAGGAGTTTCTAAGTCCATGTCCTTTAAAGAAGTTATTTCTAGGTGTTTGTCATCCAAAGATCCTACTTTTTCACTCAAACATACTCCTTTTCAGGGTGTTTATGCCTTATTGATTTCATATGTTGATGTTGTTAAACTTGCACCACCATTTCAATTTATAATATTTGGGAAGATTTTTTTAGAATTTGATGCCTCATAATTTAATTTGTAAAATTATTCTATCCTATCCTGAGTATAATAGAATAATTAAAATAAAAAGAAATAAAACCTATGAAATACAAGTTAATTTTACATTGTTGATCCTCTACCATAACCTGAAATCATTTAGTCACATATAATGAGCTAAAAAGCCTAGTAGGTCATTAAAACCTACAACTAAATTCCAAGCATAGTAAAGTAGCAATTTGTATGTCAGGGATCAAGTCATAGTAGTAGCAGTCATGTGCTTATTGAATTAGTATAGAAATAATAAAATTTGCATGTCGTATAAGTGGAATCTATAAACAGTAAAATACTATGGTACATAAGCCAATAAAGTAATAATCTATTACTAGTGTCAAATCTATAAAGTGATCATCAAATCCGTAATACCAATTAGTATAAAAATCAAATAAAGCATCAAAGCAAAGTATCATTAAAGACTGTTGAAGTCAAATCAATATATTAAAATAATATAGGAATCTACACATGCTATCAAGTTATTCTTTTTTTTTTTTTTTTTTTTTGATGAAAATGCCGAATGCATTAAAGCTCAAAAAGCCACAAATCAAAACCAATCAATTTCTACCTAAAGCATCACATTCCTCCTTCAAGCAATACAAGAAAGAAGAAGGAATGGAGACATCCTGGATATTCTCCCATAAAAAGGAGCTATCTAGAGCTAAATTAGCACAAATATCCGCTAATTTGTTACCATTTCTAAGCGAAAAAGAAAAAAACAATTTGATTGAAATTCAACAAAAAAGCCAAATTATCATCAAGTTATTCTACATTAATATTAAATCAATATCTTAATTATATGCTCAATATTAAATCAATATATCATACTTTTTGTATAAATAAATCAATATCAATGCTAATAATAAATCTATGCATTAATATGAACAATACCTCAATAACATTCATTTTAGTAGTCATACTAAATAATTAAGAATTCTAGCTTTCACAATATTTTTCAGTATTATATCAGTATCAAAAAATCTTTGGCTTAGTAAAAAGAGTTGTCACTCTTTGACCATCGGTATAGTAATCATCTTTTTATAACTCTCAATCAATATATGATTTGAATCTATAAAGGATAACACCAAACCACAATATTTAAAGGAAATCCCGTTGACCCAGCATCTTCTATAGGCCAATCAATCACCAACTAATGAGTTAACCAATCTTATAACCACATTCATTTTTAATGCATTATAGTAAATAGATTATAATTGTGCTTAACTATGATAGTAGCTATATGTTTTAATAGTATATAAAAAGATCATTTGAATAAAAATTTATATTTTCAAAATTATGCCAAATTATAAGATATTATATAAAATAGCATTGTGAAGCTTTAGTTGAACTAAATAAATATTTTTGGAAATCAAAAAAAAATTTGAGAAGGTAAAAATTAATGTATTTACAGAATCACCCTTGAAAAAACTCAAACAAATACTTAAAACATTCATAATCTCAATCTCTATAATAAATAAAGTTTTACATGCTGAAAGTTTTACCAATAAAAAATTATTCTCACTATTTTCATAATAGAAACATAAATTTGATCAAAAAAATATCAAAAGCATAATATTCTTGAAATCAAAAATAGGATAAAAGTTTCTTAGAAAGAGATGAATAAATCTACCAACAGCATTAACGGACAAAAATTGTTCTATGGCCTCCAAGTCCAACATTTTCCTTTCCCTCTCTTCTCTTTCTCTCAATTTTATTCTCTCACACATCATTTTTAGCTGAAATGTTAAGGGAAAAAATATTTAAAAATTATTATTATTTCTTTAAGATATTTTATTATAATATAATATAATTTAAATATTTAATATAATAATATAATATAATCAATTTTTATTATAAAAATCTAATAATTTTTTTTGGAGAATTAAAAATTATAGAAAAATATTTATAAAATCATTTTATTCAAATAATATCGATGAAATTGATTTACAAAACGGGCACGTGACAGTTCAAAAATTATAATTTGTATTGATATGTGTCAATCTCTCAAGAATTTTTACTAGTGGCCAAATACATGAAAAAATTTGTTTAATTAAAATTCTATCATTCCAATGCTATAAAAATGATAATTTATGATTTGAACTTATATTGACTCTAAAAAATAAATATTTAAAAGAATCAATATGTTTGGTTATTATAATTTACCCACTTTAAGAAAATATTGTCCCTGACAATTCCCTTAAGAATCCATGCACAAAATCAATATTAACCAAATTTGTACAATAAAAAGACAAATTAAAAGTCATAAACATTCATACAATCATGTAGTTTATTCTATCAGATGCCATTCAATTATTTATGATATGTTATGTCATGTAATCTTTTAAATTAAATTTATTACCAGCAAAACTCTTAGGTTATTATCTATCTACCATATTTTGTAAGTTGTACACATGTGGCATCACTAGAGTATGAATAGCTAATCATGGTGCAATAGTCTCCCTCTGATTACCACTAATAACTCTTTCACCAACCCTGTTAGTTTATCTATCATTATATGCTCTTGATGCAGTCCTCTATTCTATAGTATGTCTGAACTGTCCTCACCATAATTAATTTTTCCTCTAAATCCCCTCTGAGGGTAGTCTGCTACATTACATCAATGTTATCCACAGCAAAAACATCACCCCATAAATAAGAAGTATCTACTTGCATGACATCAACCATAATAAATACACTCATCTTTGCTACCAGTGGATGTTATTGATGAAGATCCCCTACTTTATTTTACCACTATCTCTCCTTACTTAGTTCATCTCTACTTCTTTTATTGGCATCATATTTGGAGCTCACCTTATTTTTGCATGCTGGTGCTACCAAATCAATTTCTATTTGTTTGCACCACTCCAACAACTCAAAAAACTTCTAAATATTTAAAGGTACTAATGGATGTCTCAACTCCCTATTCAATCCTTACAAAACCCTGTAGCAGTTTTCCTCGATAATAGGAATCAAGTGAGGATCATACCCAATAAGAGTAGTAAGCTTAGCCTCAAACTATATCACTGTCTTGCTTTCTTGCTCCAACTTAATGAAAACTTCCTTAATTTTTCATCGAGCTGACTGAGGTAACCACATCCTAAATACTATAACAAACTCATCCCAAGTGATCTCAACATTTATCTTCCCTTGAAATTTCTCTCTTTGTTGTCCAACCCAACATCTCTCAGCCTCTCCTTTAAAGAGGAACACAACCAATGATACCTTCTGATTCTCCGGACACTATATGCTATCAAAGGACCTTTTCATCCTGAGTAAATAGTCTTTTATAGCCTAAGGTCCTACAACGCATTTAAACAATAGAGGCTTTAGCTTATGAAATGTTTACAAATGCTTATCTCCCTCTTCTTCTTTGCTTTCAGCTAACATACTCTGTACATCCCCCATTACCTATGCTATAATAGTAGCAAACTATATTATATTATATGATGACACTGGAGCTATGTTGTCTTGCTCATTGGATATATTTGGCTCTAACAGATCTATTCAACTATTCACCCGCATAGTTTAGTATGATATGAAAAATACACATGCAACTATGTATACAAAATAGTGCACATTAAACTTCCTATTCTACCCAATTCTCAATCAATTCCTACAATATTAGTGATAATCAATTCTTCCAATAATTATTCTGATACCAATTATGATGCCCAAAAATCTAATTTGAAAAGAAAAAAAATTTTGATCTTTTAATGAACAACAGCCATAGCTATCTAATATATTCTATTAGTAATAAATAAAAGAATTAAATTCTAAAATTTAAAGCATTAATATAAATAAATGTATTCAATCCCAAAAAATATATAAAATACTTAAGATTTATACATTTATCACATATCAATCCTATCCTTAGTACAAAAGAATAAACAAAACAAAAAATAAATAAACCTAAGAAATCTTAGTCAATCTCACATTTTTGATCCTGTGCCCTAACCTAAAATCATTTAGGTACATTTAATGAACTAAAAGCTCAGTAGGTTAATAAAACCTATAATTGAACTCAAAGCTAGATATAGGAGAAATATACATGTCAAGGATGAAATCATAGCAACATTATTCAAATGATGTCAGATCAATACAAAAATAATAAAATTCATATACAGTAATAATGGAATTTATAAATAGTATGACACTAAAATATGAAAGCTAATATAGCAGTAAACAAGTATAAGTGTCAATTCAATAAAGCAATCATCATATCAATAATACTAATAAGTTTAGAAAATAGATAAAGCATCAAATTAAAACATCAGTAAAGTATGTTAAAATCAAATCAATGTAGTAAAATCAAATAGGAATGTACACATGTTATCAAATTATTCTACAATAATATTAAATCAATATCTTAATCACATGCTTAACATATCATGTATATCACATGCTCAACAAATATATTATGCTTTTTATATCAATAAATCAGTATCAGTGTTAATAACAAATCTATACAGTAATATGAACAATGCCTTAATAACAATCATTTTAGTAATCATACTAAACATGTAAGAATTCTAGCTATTATGATATTTTCTAACGTTATATCAGTATTAGTAAATTGTTGGCTTAGTAAATAGAGTCGTCATTCTTTACCCATCGATATATTAATCATGTCTTTAAAATTCACAATTAGAATATCACATGAATTTGTAGAGGATAACACCAAATCATAATATTTAAAAGAAAGCCATTTGATCGACCATCTTGTACAAGCCAATCATTTACCAATTAATAGGTCAACCGTCTTTTCTTGTCATTTACATAGATATCATTATTGTAGTACTATTATAATAGTAGCAATCAATTATTACTCAATCACATATTCACAATTATTTTCAATGCACTATAGTAAATAAAAATAATTAGGCTTAATTCAGATAATAGCAAAATATCCTAATATTAGTCAACAAAAATCATACTAAGCAAAAATATATATTTTTAGAATTTAACAAAATTATTAGATATTGCATAAAATAATATTTTGAAGTTTTAGTTGAACTAAATCATTATTTTTAGATGTCAAAATAAAATTTTAAGTAGGTAAAATTTGTTGTATTTTCAAAATTCCTTGGTGAAAAATCTCAAATAAATACTCAAGTCATTCATAATCTAAAACTCTATAACATATAAAAATGTTACATGGTGAAAGTTTTATCAATATAAAATTATTCTCATTTTTTTTGTGATAAAAGTACAGAATTTGATCCAAAAAATATCAAAAACACAATATCCATAAAATATAAACTATGGTAATGATTCCTTACAGCAAGATGAATAAATCTCCCAATAGCATTGACAGACGAAAATCATTCTAAGGCCTCCAAGTTTGACCTTTTCATTTTTCTCACTTCTCTTTCTCTCAATCTTTTTCTCTCACACCTCACTATTAGCTAAAATATTAAGGGGAAAAGAGATTTAAAAGTTATTATTAATGATTTATAATATTTTAATATAATATAATATAATTATTTAATACAAAAATATAATTTAATCAATTTTCATTATAAAATTCATATAACAGTTTTTAGAACATTAAAATTTATAGAAACATATCTATAAAATAAATCTTTTTTTTTATGAAAATATCAATAAAATTGACTTATAAAATGGACATTAATAGTCTCAAAGTCTCCACTTATACTAACAGGTGTCAATTTCATACTAGTGTACAAAAGTCATAAAAAAAGTGTAATTAAAAAACTAAAGTATCAATGCTATGTCAAAAATAATTTGTGATTTGCACTTATATTGACTCCAAAAACAAAATATTTTGCAAGGTCATCATATTGGTAATTACATAGAAGGCCAAAACTTAGATATGAACCATGCTTTATTTTCAAATCTAAAGTTTACGGGTTTATTTTATATTGGATTACTTGATGCTCGATGTGTGGCGATATATTGTTGAATGATTTGTACTATCATAGAATGTTTGTCTATTGATCTTACTATATCAGTAACTACCAAATGAGATTTATTAAGTGGACACCTTTTTGTCATTTAGGAAGAATCTCTGATTATTCCTCTTTGGATTTCTTTACCAAATTTGAGATTGCATTTTTCTAAAATCTCATGTTTTTCAAGCTCTTGGTTTGATTTTTGGTTGACCTTTTTAAATCAACCGACCAACTACTTCTATAACTTTTTCTTTTATGGCTCATGTTCTAGTTGAGGTAGACAATGCTAAGAAGCATCCTAAGGAGATTTAGCTTCATTAAAAAACTTTAGGATATATGCATAAAGTTGATTTTGAAAAAATCCCTAATTTTTGTAACCATTATAAAATTCATGGTCATTTAATTAATTATTATTTTGATCTTAACCATATACTAAAACAGAAATACCAACCAATATTCAATGAGCGTAATGATTTGAAGGATAGGGAGACTATTTCCAATAGCATTGTGGATCCTAATCTTGGTTCTATTTTTTTGGGTCCATCAACTAGTAATCTTGGTATGGATAGTGGTTTGTATATTTTTGTTGAAACTTGTTAAATATGAATTAGGTTGTTAGACCTAAGCTTATATCCCAGCGGCTAGCTAAGAGGGGGGGGGGGTGAATTGGTAATTTAAAAATATTCCTCTTAAATTTTAAACTGATAAAAAAACTTATGATAAATTTTTGAAAATGAGTTTTTTAACCACACTATCACACAGAAACAGTAAAGTAAAAAAGCAGCGGAAAAATAAAAAGATACAAGATTTATAGTGATTCGGTCAAACACGACCTACATGCACTCCCTGAAGTCTCCCACTTCACGTATTGCACTATTATCAATTAGTGTTTCTCCTTTTGCCCCCACAGCAAGGCGAAGAAGCCTTCACAAAAACTCTCTTCCACCACTACCCTATGCGGCAGAGAACCGTCATCTTTTTATACTCTCCAAGTGTAAGAAGAGTACCTCCCGCTGTTCACACTCTCCAAGTGTAGGCAGAGAATCTTTCTATTGTTCACACTCTCTAAGTGTAGGCAGAGAACCTTTTTGCTATTCACACTCTACAAGTGTAGGCAGAGAATCTTTCCACTGTTCACACTCTCCAAGTGTAGGCAGAGAACCTTTCCGCTGCTCACACTCTCCAAGTTTAGGCAGAGAACCTTTCCACTGTTCACACTCCATGAGTGTCGGCAGAGAACCGGATCTTCTTGAAAGATCTTCTCACTAGAAATCTAGAAGGACGAAAGAAAAGAGTGAAGTAATCACAATTCATAATTGGAGATTCTTACTTTTGAGTACCAAGTGAACCCTTCACGCTCTAATAGTAAGAATCCTCCTTCAAAAACTCTCTCACACTCTCTCCTTCAATCTCCCTTTAGTTTGCATGAAGACCAATGGACAAAAAGATTTTAGGATAGTCTAATTTGGACCTTTTATATAAAAGACACGAAAAATCATCCAAAAATTACAAAAATTTAATTATGTACGTACTCGATCGTCCCGTACGATCATATTTTGTGCGTACGAATAGTGTGAAAATTATTCCGTACGAGCCCAATGTGTACTGGTACGAAATGACTTCATACCCGATCATCATCCTGTATGAACTAAGTTCGTCTGGTACGAACAGTTATTTCTAGGCTTCATTGGAAGATAACTGCAGGATGGTCCATATGTTCAAGGAATAGAGGACATCATCCTAGGGCGAATGTACAAGTTCATCTGGACGAATAGAATAAAACTTGAGTCCAGAGAATATTGTCCTAGGACAAACAAGGTAAATCGTTTGGACGATTAGTTTAAGTCATCGGCCAGAGCACATCGTCCTGGGATGAACTGGTCAAAATCGTCTGGACAAACTGTTATATTGAGAAATTATAGGACATAGTCCAGGGACAAATGAGACATTTTGTCTAGATGAACAGTTCAAAGTGAGAAATCAAAGGACATCGTCCAAGGATGAATAGGAAAATTTGTCTAGACGATTAGGAATTAGAAAATTTTTCTCACTTTCTGTTCGTTCCATTGCTCTCCGAGGGGTATAACTGACCTGATCGTCCCGTAGAAACATAGTTCATCCCATACGAACATTGTTCATGCCGTACGATCATTATAAGAAAATTTTGACTTTTAAAGATCTCCCTAGTGTGTGTGTGCTAGGTTATTCAATTACAATTACACTCTCTCAAACTCAATAAAGTGAAAAATATAATAAACTATATTATGCTGAATTTGATTTGAAATCTTCTTTAGTCTAGAGTATAATTATCCTGAAATATTAGTCCACACAAGAGCAATAATAATTCTTCCAAAAAAATGTTAGGAGAAAATAATAATTAGAACAATAATATTTGGAATCATCAAAACTATACAAATTGCAAGAATGTAAAACAAGCAAAAGTTTAGTAACAACTCTCTTAACAATCTCCCCCTTTTTAATGATGGCAAAATAGTTATTGTTTGTATAATTTTCAAATTCTTAAGTATCTCCTTAACTCCCCCTGAATTGATAAGCATGTGAGAATAAGAGGCATTTGATCATAAAAATTTTGTTTTAATTTTTTTTTTATCACACAATCAATAAAACACAAAGTACAATAAACAACGATAAAACTAATGCAATGAACAAATGAAACATTACAAACAATATTTTCTCCACTTTTTTTACAACAACAGAAAGAGAAGAAGAAAAAGAACAAACACAAAAATGTTAGAAGTCATATAAAAAGCCTTTGATAATTGATCCTTGAAAGAGATTGAAATATACTTGCATATATAATTAAAATTCATTAGAGAAATAGAAGGATTCATGTGATTTAAGAAGAGATATAACATAAATAAAAGAAAAATATCATAATCATGAATCAATTTAGACAATTAAGATAAACAAAATCATTGCAAAGTAGATGATTGTAAAATTTGTTTATTTCAAATATCAATACCAAATAAAATCATGCACAAGATTAATTTGAATTTAAAGATTGAAATATTTGGGAAAGAATGTAATACCACTTGTGGTGCTTTATGAATCTTTTCAATATTTGTGGCACATTTTGTACATCTTTTACTTGTGGGCTTATTTTATGCCTCTTTTTCAAATTACGAACTATTGCGCATACTTTTGATTTTTGTACATTTGTACATTCTCAAGAGTAATCTTAATCTTTCCAAAATCAATAATCTAAAATTTTAAATTTCACTAAGTACAACAATATTTATATTGATAAGAGAAATACAAAAATAAGAAAATATCATAATTGCAATAATAGTATAAAAATTTTGTTAATCTAACAAGAGACATGAGATTGACATTCTTAACTAGATCAAGTTATAATCACAACTTAAATTTTTAAAAAATTAGATTTTCTAATGAATTCAATTTTATATTGTAATTTGAGATATAACACTTTTTAAGATCAAAATTTGAAGAATGATCATATAGGCTAACACACATTTCTAAAATGAAATCAGAAATAGTAAAACAATACATGATAACTTTTATTAATTTCATTGATAGAAGATGATACATTGAGCATAAATGATATCAATACACTAACATTTTGAAAAATACATAAAACACAAGACTAACAACACAAAACACAACATAAAAACATAACTGCTAACATCACATCACATCATATTTAATAGAGAAAATCAAAAAGAAGTACAATCATCACTCAGATGGGCCCTGATCTCGAAGAGGTTGTTGGTTGTAGAAGTTAAAATAGCTACTCATCATAGCCATATTCAAGCTTATACCATCCATTTGCTCTCTCATCCAACCCATATCCTGCTGGGATTGTACATCCTGCTATTGTAGATGAGTTTCAATTTGATCAAAGCGTTGATCAAAATGAGTCTCAAGATGATCCAACATGTGAACCAAATCTTGAACATTTTATTCACCAGCAGGTGCAGGTGCAGCTCTTGTCATTTCCACCTCATAATCACTACTTATCACTTGGTGTTCTTTATAAAAGATTGCTCGGAAAGATCCATCATTATAGTAGAGAGGCTCATTTAGATTTTAAACTGGATGGACTAGGTCATATTTCTTCTCCAAAATATAGGTCACAAGATGTCCTAAGGCTATATTTTTCTTTCTTTTATGGGAGACATGGCCAATCTCAGAAAGTCCATAAATGTAGTTATTGATCAGTTGGGCTTCATCTATAGGTTAACTAGTCATAATCAGATAAGTCACTGTGGAAAGAAGAGGTGATATTTACTCGATCACTAGCTTTAGGAATAATGGCGATACGATGAACATGCTGGATAATTTGAGCATTTTGATTAAGAGTTGACACCATAAACAAATGGTCTACTACTTTACATCCTCTAATTACTTGATTTATTGCAGTCCAGTCAAAGTTGGTGGAAGAGGTCAAAGTGTGAGCTCTAATCTCTTGAGTCCTTAAGTTCAAAAATACTCCTAAGTCTTCTTTAGTGATCTCCAATTTCTTCTTAAAAACATACGAGCTAATCACAGTTTGGTCAGAGTTGAAGGACATGTTGGAAAGAAAGTAGTGGAAAGTCTCCTTATTGTTGAGATGGATCAGAGTGAGAATAAGGCCAAACTGGGTGGAAGCAAATAGGTGCATTACCTTGAAGTTGAGTTGTTCTTGAAGAAGGACTGTAGAGGGAGTGATTTTGGTGGATGCGAACCTAGGGAAGGACTCCTCATTTGCTTTAGATAGGAAGTTTTCTCCTGAGTCTCTAGGGGGTCCCTTAGCAAGTACCTTTTGCCTTTTGCTCGAACTAGCCATGGAGAAGATCTAGGGTAATAAAGGTTTGAAAGTGAATTTTGAGTAGATGAAATTTGAGCTCTAAACCCTTCAATTTAAAGAAAAAATGAACTTTCGTATGAACAAAAATAAGTTTGTCTCGTACGATATTGGGTTCATACGTACGAAATGAAACTTCGTATATACGAACGAATGAGTCCAAAAATGAAACAGCTTTTCGTAAACATGTAGGTTATGAGGCATCCTTTCGTACAAACTTTGACCAAGACGATCGTACAGACGAACAGGTGTTCACCCAAGACAATCAGATATTAAAGATCATTTTTATGAGAGTTTGAAACGTCCCCCATATTGAATTGCCACATGTTCGTATCTACGAACCTAACGTTTGTACGTACGATCAGGAATAATGAAATTGATCTTATCTGTATAACTATTTATATGCATACATACGATTGAGTACACATCATCTGGACGATCATGATGATCATACAGATGAATGGTGATACAAAAAAATGAAAAAAAAATGTATGCAAACCGTTCAGAACGATGGTTAATACGCTATATGATTTGTCCCGTACGAAATGATTTCGTACAGACGAATTCCACACTTATAAATTTTCTAGCCAACACTTAAAATTATGATTCTAGATGTGAGAGAATTCAAAAACAAAACAGACAGAAGTTCCAAAAAATGTTGGACAAATAAAATAATAGAAAATACATAAAAACATAAAAAAGACACACAACACACTAACAAAAATACACAACAATATTATAGAATCACTTTAATTAAGCATTCAAATCAATCACACCAAGCCTTGTTCTTAATGTACTGAAAGTATAAAAGGCTAGTGGTTTTGTAAAAATGTCTGCAAGTTGATTTTCTATCGTAACATGAATGAGTTCCATTTCTCCTTTGGACACATGATCCCTTATGAAATGATGCCTGATGTCTATATGTTTGGTTCTTAAATGTTGAATGAGATTTTTAGAAAAGCAAATAGCACTAGTGTTATCATAATAAATGAGAATAGTGCTTATAGTTAATCCTAAATCAATCAACTATTATTTCAACCAAAGTACTTGTGCCACACAACTTCCTAATGAAATGTATTCAGCTTCAGCAGTAGATATGGCTACTGAATTTTGTTTTCTACTGGACCAAGAGACTAATGAATTTCAAATAAATTAACATGTTCCAGAAATGCTCTTTCTATCAACCTTACAACTTGCAAAATACGAATATGAATATCTAATAATTTCAAATGAAGAACTAAACTTAGGATACTAAATTCCTAAGTTCTGAGTTCCCAACATATACCTTAAAATCCTTTTCACTATTGTCAAATGTGATTTTTTTGAATCTGATTGAAATCTAGCACATAAATAAACACTAAACATGATATCAGGTTGGCTAGCTGTCAAGTAAAGAAAAGATCCAATTATCCCTCTAAATTTCTTTTGATGAACAGATTTTCCCTTAGGGTCCTTATCCAACTAAACTGAGAAACTCATAGGTGTATTAACAAGTTTAGCATTATCCATTTCATACTTTTTGAGGATATCCTTAACATATTTTGACTGACTAAGAAATGTACCTTCCTCAATTTTTTTAATGCTAAAGCCTAGAAAGTAACTCAAATCTTCCATTAGACTCATCTCAAATTCACTACTCATTATTTTAAAAAAATCATCCAAAGATTTTTATTTGAAAATTCAAAGATGATATCATCAACATAAATTTGTACAATGAGTATATCTTCTCCCAATTTCTTTAAAAAGAGAGTTGTGTGTACACTTCCTTTTTCAAAAGATCTCTCAAGTAGGACGGTGCTCAACCTCTCATACCAAGCCATAGGTGTCTGTTTCAATCCGTATAATTCCTTTTTCAATTTGAAAACATAATTTGGGTATTTTGAATTTCCAAAGCTTGGAGGTTATTCTACAAAAATATCCTCTTCAATTATCCCATTTAAAAAGGCACTTTTAACATCCATTTGATACAATTTAAATCTTTTAAAACAGGCAAAGGCTAATAAAACCCTAATTGCTTCAAGTCTAGCTACAAGGGCAAAAGTCTCCTCAAAATCAATCCCTTCAATTTTATTATACCCCTTAGTAACCAATCTAGCCTTAGTTGTAATGACTACTCCCGAGTCATTCATTTCGTTCTTGAATACCAACTTAGTTCCTACAACACTTTGATCCTTTGGCCTTGCAGTTAATTCCCAAACTTCATTTCTTATAAATTGACTTAATTCTTCTTGCATAGTCAATATCCAAAATTCATCTGAAAGTACTTGATTAATATTTATGGGTTCTATCATTGAAATAAAGGCTGAGTGATTGATTTCTTTATTCAGTCCATGACTTGTGCTAACACCCTCACTAGGTTCTCCTATAATCAATTCCTTTGGGTGGTTTTTAGAATATCACAAATCTTTAGGCACTGTGTTTTTTATCTCCAAATTTTCTTTCAAATTTATTTTATCAATCTTTTGGGAGTTTATTTTTATCTCATCTTCTTCAACAATTGACTCTTCTAAACTTCCAGATTCATCAAATACAACATGTGTGGTCTCCTCAATTACCAAAGTTCTTTATTGAATACTCTATAAGATTTTCCAACACTTGAGTATCCTATAAAAATTTATTCATCTTATTTTGAATCAAATTTTTATAAGGCAGATTTTCCATTATTATGAATAAACACCTTACATCCAAAAACATGCAAATATGACAAAAACATGCAAAAACATGCAAATATGCTTCATTAACTCATAGGGTGTTTTACTTAAATTTGATCTAACATTCATCCTATTCAGAACATAACATGTTGTGCTAACCGCCTCAGCCCAAAAATATTTAGGAAGTGAATATTCTGCCAATATGCCTCGAGCGCTTTCTATTAATGTTCTATTTTTTCTTTTGACTACCCCATTCTACTGAGGGGTTCTAGGTGCAGAAAAATTATGATCAATTCCTTTCTCCTTACAAAAATCCTCAATTTTTTTATTTTTTAATTCTCCTCTATGATCACTTTGAATAGTTATAATCTCACATCCTGGTTTCTTTTTAATCCAAGTCAAAAAGTTTCTAAATTCCTCAAATGATTCACTTTTATGAAATAGAAATCTAACCCATGTGAATCTAGAAAAATCATCCACAATCACAAATCCGTATACCTTCCCTCCTAGACTTACAGTTCCAACTGGTCCAAAAAGATTCATATACAAAATCTCCAATAGTTTACTAGTTCTAAGATCCTTACTGGACTGAAAAGAGGTCTTCACTTATTTTCCTAATTAACATGCATCGTAAAGGTGATCCTTAGTGAAGTATAGTTTTGGTATACCTCTCACTAAATTCTTTTGGGTAATTCTCTTAAAGTTTTTCAAGCTAGAGTGACAGTCTCCTATGTCAAAGGCATGACTCGTCAGAAATAGTCTTTAAACAAAAAGCAGTAGGAGTTTTACTATAATTCAAGTCTAGAATATAAATATTATTTACCATTATACCATTCAAAACATCATTACCATTTATGCTTAATATGCAGCTTGTAGGAAAAAAATTTACATAATAACCTTTATCACATAGCTGACTTATACTAAGAAGATTATGCTTTAAACCTTCTACCAACAAAATATTTTCTATAAAAAAGTTCTTAAGATTTCCAATCATACCTGACCCAACCACCTTCCTTGTGGTGCTATTTCCAAGTGTAACATTGCCTCCACTCCTGGCTTCTAGCGATATAAATTGTGCAGTATCTCCAGTCATATGCTTTGAGCATCCACTGTCTAGGTACCATATGCTCTCACGAGGTCTTGTGTGAGAGCAACCCTGCAAAATTATCAAACGTTAGACCTGGGAACCTAAATAAGTTTGGGTTCACCTTTTTGCAAGTCATAAATAGATGCATGTATGATATATCTAGGTTTATGCATCTTAGGTCTCCATACCAAAAGAGTTTTCTTCTTTGATGTACAGGTGTGAGATATATGTCCAAACAATCCACAATTATTACATTTGACTCCTATAAATGGATTCCTAAGTCTTCTACTATTCTTCTGTCTATTCAGGGATTGTATATATTTAGGATACAAAATAGGATTCGTGAAATATTCAAGTCTTGGGGGTATCCTATTATCCTCGAGAGCTTTTATCTTAAGTTTATAAAATAAATTCATATCTTCCAAAATTCGATTAGTATAAATTATTCGATACATCTTATTCTCAAATTCATCCTTATTATTTTTTATTTATTTTTGAAGTTCTTCATAGGATGATTTTAAATTCTCATGATTTTTATTCAAATCATCAAACTCATCAAGCAATTTCATGTGGTTGTTATCAATTAAAGCATGATCTTTCCTAAAGATCTCATGTTCTCTTTGTAGTTCTTGAAATTATAAGTTCAGACATACATGCATTTTCTTTAATTTTCTATATGCAACATGTATGCATTCAGAGACTTCTAAAAGCTCATTATAAGTCAAGTCGTATAACTCTTCTTGATCTGACTGATCAAGATTATCAGCCATTAAGCACAAATTGGTGACTTTCTCTTCCTTTTCAGTTCTGAAGCTGAGTCCACCCAGAAAGCTCTTTGGAATTTATTTTTGCCCTTCTTCACTATTAGTTTCTCCTCTACCTTCTCCTTGGTAGGAGTGGCTTTGATTTTTTGGCAATCTGACTTAATATGTCCAGGTTTTCTGCACTCATAAGAAATAACATCATTTGAAACCTTGACATTTTTATTAAATTTATTTCGATTCCATTACTAGCATCTCTTTTGCTTCCTCTTCAGAAAACTTATGAATTGTCTATTCATTTGAGTGATGCCATCTTCATCCTCAAGATGTGACAGATCACTCTCTGACTCCTCTTCTTTTAGTGCAATGTTCTTCTCCCTTCGTGATTCACCTATATCAATCTTTCTCGGACTCACCCCTTACTCCTAAATAATTAGTGATCCAAGAAGATTGTAAATCGAGTAAATGTTTAAATCTTTAGACTCTATAATCATAGTTATTTTAACATCATATACAGTAGAAAAATAATGAAGCATCTTATTAACCATTTCAGCATTCGTATGTTTCTTACCCAATGCATGTAAAGAGGTGACTATTTCTATGAATCTTGTGTACATGTCAGAAATGGATTCATTTAGTTTCATGTGAAATAATTCATAGTCATGCAGCAAGATATTTAGTCCAGATTGTTTAACTTCATTTGTCCCCTCATAAGTTATACAAAGTCTTTTCCATATGTCATTTCCACTCTTGCAAGTAGAAACCCATATGTAATCTTCAAATTTAAGAGCACAAAAGAAGCTATTCAAATATTTAGTGTTAAGTTATGCTAAGTCACATTCTTCTAATGTCCAATCCGTAAATGGTGTTTCAACTCTAACTCCGTTAACTAATCTAGTAGGTTTTGTATAACCTTCTTGAACTAAAATCCATATACGATAAATAAGTTACTGTAAAAAAGTAGACATGTGTATTTTCCAAAATCAAAAGCAATATTGTCGAACAATAGAGGTCTAGTTATAGAGTAACCCTCAGGTATATTTCGGTTTCCAAATGTAGCCATGGTCGCTAATAAAAAAGTAGTCTAAACTTATGATATTGAAAATAAATCTCTAATACCACTTGTTGAAACTTATTAAATATGAATTAGGTTGTTAGACCTAAGCTTATATCCCAGCAGCTAACCAAGAGGGGGGGTTTGATTGATAATTTTAAAATATTCCTCTTAAATTTTAAACCGATAAAAAAACTTATGTTAAATTTTTGAAAAGGATTTTTCAACCACAGTATCACACAGAAATAGTAAAGTAAAAAGCAGCGAAAAAATAAAAAGATATAAGATTTATAGTGGTTCGGTCAAACATGACATACATCAACTCCTTAAAGTCTCCCACTTTAGGTATTGCACAATTACCAATTAGTGTCTCTCATTTTTCCCCCACACCAAGGCAGAGAAGCCTTCATAAAAACTCTCTTCCACCACTACCATGTGCGGCAGAGAACCATCATCCTTTTACACCCTCCAAGTGTAAGCAGAGTACCTCCCGCTTTCACACACTTCAAGTGTAGGCAGAGAACCTTTATGCTGTTCACACTCTCTAAGTGTAGGTAGAGAACCTTTCCATTGTTCACACTCTCTAAGTCTAGGCAGAGAACCTTTTTGCTGTTCACACTCTCCAACTGTAGGCAGAGAACCTTTTCGCTATTCACACTCCACGAGTCTCGGTAGAGAACAAAATCTTCTTGAAAGATCTTCTCATAAGAAATCTAGAACAATAAAAGAAAAGAGTGAAATAATCATAATTCTCAAATGGAGATTCTGACCTTTGAGTACCAAGTGAACCCTTCACGCTTCAGTAGTAAGAATCCTCCTTCAAACACTCTCTCACACTCTCTCCTTCAATCTCCCTTCAGTTTGCACGAAGACCAATCGAAAGAAAGATTTTAAGATAGTCTAATTTGGACCTTTTATTTGAAAGACACGAAAAACCATCCAAAAATTGCAAAAATTTAATTCTATACATACTCGATCATCCCGTACAATTGTAATTCGTATGTACGAATAGTGTAAAAATTGTTACGTACGAGCCCAATGTGTAATGGTATGAAATGACTTTGTACCTGATCATCGTTCTGTATGAACTAAGTTCATCCAGTACGAACAGTTATTTCCAGACTTCATTGGAAGAAAACTGCAGGATGGTCTATATGTTCAAGGAACAAAGGACATCGTCCTGGGATGAATGTATAAGTTCATTGGACGAACAGAACAAAATATGAGTCCAGAGAACTTCGTCCTGGGATGAACAAGGTAAATCGTCTGGATGATTAGTTCAAGTCATGGGCCAGAGGACATTGTCCTAGGACGAACTGGTCAAAATCGTCTGGAAAACTATTATATTGAGAAATAAGAGGACATCATCTAGGTCTGAATGGGACATTTTATCTAAACGAACAGTTCAAAGTGAGAAATCAGAGGACATCGTCTAGGGACAAGTAGGAAAATTCATCTGGACGATCAGAACTTAGAAAATTTTTCTCACTTTTTGTTCATTCCATTGCTCTCCGAGGGGTATAACTGACCTGATCGTCTCGTACGAACATAGTTTATCATGTACGATCAGTATAAGAAAATTTTGACTTTTAAAGATCTCCCTCAATGTGTGTGTGTGCTAGGTTGTTCAATTACAATTACACTCTCTCATACTCAATAACGTGAAAAATACAACAAACTATCTTATGCTGAATTTGATTTAAAATCTTCATTAGTCTAGAGTACGATTATTCTGAAATGTTAGTCCACATAAGAGCAATAACAATTCTTCCAAAAAGATGTTAGGAGAAAATAATAATATTTGGAATCATCAAAACTATACAAGTTGCAAGAATGTAAAACTTGCAAAAGCTAAGTAGCAACTCTCTTAACAGTTTTACCTAAATCAAATTTGCTATTACAAGAGGCTACTCAAGTGGCTAATATGGAAAATCTTGATGATTTAAATGATGATGTGCCTGCTAAAGTTTTAATTGATTTGTTTAATGAGAAAAGGGATTATGATCCTACTAACATTCAATTAGCTTACTCCTCTCTTTTATATGGGATTAAGGATAGTGAGTTAATTTGTGTTCAGGATTAATCCTAATGCATGTGTTCTTTAAATAAAATGACCTTTCTTTATTAGATTTAAATGAGAATTTGACCTTTAATAGGACACAATGGAGAAAAAGGATTCATGTTGCCTACCCCACGTAGTGGGATAAAGGCTTGATGTTGTTGTTGTTGTAGTGATACTTTAATTTTTGGGGGAGATTTGAGAAAAGAAGCTTTTAAAGATGGAGAATTTGTTCCGACTACTAGTGAGTATTTTTGGAAACATGGAAGCACTTAATTATCAAGTGAAACTGATTTTTTTTCACAAGGTAAGGAAATTAATGAAGCATGCATCAATATAGTGAAGGCTTTGTCTAGGTGGAAAAAAAATAAAAATAATTAAAATATGGTGTGGTGCACACCTCATTATACATGGGCTTAAACTTCATCACATATGTTGTAATGCTTAATGCTTTTATAAGGAATGTGAGGGGGTGGGGGCCCCAATTCTTGTGATTTAGTGAAGAAGCTTTTTAGGGTTCATAATATTTTTTAGCAAGTTCTACTTGAACCTTTAATTTCTTCTTCAAAGCTTTTTTGCCACAACTGGAAGGCTAGGTTTTAGTATGAGTTTCAATAATTACAATGATAAGATTTGGTTCTTTTAGAATAATCCTATCGAAGTTAACATTTTATCTAACTGGCTCATACTCATATTGAGTTTCTCCAATCTACTTGTCTTGCTTCTTTTATTCATGCCTCTTATTCTCATTTGGGTAGAAACATCCATTGGAACCAATTACTAGATTCCTCTAGTAGTTTTAATATGCCTTGGTTCATTGGTGGAGATTTAAATACCATTACTCCCTGAAAGAATTGATGGTAAGAATCCTAGTTCTCTTGCAATTGAATATTTAAACAATACTATCATGGATTATAACTTAATGCTATTGGGTATTTGGGATTGCCTTCTCTTGGAACAAATGTATTATGGCAAAGATTGGACCATATTTTTTCCAATAACTTTTGGATTAATGAGTATCCTTTGACGCATGTTAAACTTTTGAGTAGAACCTTTTTGCGTACTATTAATTTATATAAAGCTAATGGTGCTCTACCTTTAGATTCCAAAACATGTGGATTTGTGATGATTCTTTCTATTAGATAATCGATTCTAATTGGAATTCCCTCGTATATCTTGTTGATAGTAATCTAAGTATGAAGAGGTTTTAGCCTAAATTAAAATGACTTTCAAAAAGCTTTCCTTGTGGAATAAATGTGTTTTCAAAAATCTTTTTGCTTACATTACATTTTGAAAAATGAAAGAAATGTTAATCATTTTAAATCTCTTTGCAAGAATATACCTTCTAATAAAATTGTAAATTTTCTCTCGAAGGCCAAAGTTGATTTGTTTAAGATGTAGAAAAAGGAAGAATCTTTTTGAAGGAAAATTTGACCTGCAAGTTCAATTTCAAAGGAGATAAAAAAAACGAAATTTTTTCATAGTCTTGCTAACAAAAAATTTTCAGTAGCCACATCCACAAAATAACCTCTCATGTTGGTCAGGTTTTTAATACTGAAGATTTGATTGCTAACTCTATTATTGACTACTTTGAAAATATTTTCAATAGTAACTTTCATCCATTCCTATTAATAATGACTCCCTTATTCGTAAATAAATTATTTAGGAGGAGAACTTGTTTCTTCTTCAAACATCCTTTGAAAATGAAATTTTGGAAGTCATGAAAGGTATAAACTCTAATTCTGTTGTTGGCCCCAATGCTTTAAAAACCGGACCGGACCGGCCGGTCCGACCGGTTCAACCGTGAACCGGTCCAAATTACTAGTAAATTTTTTTAGAAGTCTTGGAATAATATAAAAATTGATTTGATAGGTGTTGTTTATGACTTTTTAATGGCTCTCCTTACCCTAAGTATTTTACTTCTACCTCCATTGCTTTAGTTCCTAAAAGAAAGATGATAAATTTTTTTGATGATTATAGGCCTAGTAGTTTGTTTTCTTTTTTAAATAAGTTAAACTCTAAAATTATTATAGTAAGGTTGGCTAAACTTCTAGCTAAAATTATTTTCCCTTTCATAACTAGTTCTGTGAATGGGTTGTGCTATTTTTGAAAATGTGTTCCTTGCTCAAGAAATCATTCATGATTTAGATGTGCCCGCGGAGGGGTGAATTCTATTTTTAAACTTGACATTACTAAAGCTTATGACATTTTGAATTGGAAATTTCTTTATCATACCCTTTCTCTTTTTTGTTTTAACTCTTATTTTATCCATCTTATTAAGAATAATATTTAAAATTTTTATTTATCTATTTTATTCAATGGGAAGGCTCATATTTTTTTTTCAATCTTCTTATGGTCCTAGAAAATGTGATCCTTTATCCCAAACTCTCTTTATCATTACAATGGAATTTTCTCTAATGACTTAGAGGATATTTTTACTGTTTATCCAAATCTTCAGTATTGCATGTTGGGTGGTTTTCCTATCACCTCTCTTTGCTTTGCAAATGATTTTATTATTTTCTCTAATAGTTTTTTTAAATATGCTTAAAATTCTTTTTAAATTTCTTATTCAACTTTAAAAAATTAATGCCTTAAATATTAATAAACAAAAGAGTCATTTTCTCATTGCTAAATCCATTTCTCAGTATAAAATCAATAACAGTCACAGAGAGTGTGGTTTTTCTTCTAACATTCTTCCCATTAAATACTTAGGGACCCCTTTATTTAAAGGAAAGAAACAAACCCACCTACTTGTGGATATATTTGCTTTTATTCAAACAAAGCTCTATTCTTGGGTTTTTTTTTTTTCATTTGGTGGGGAGATTAGTGATTATTAAAAGTTTTTTATGTTCCCTTCCTATCTATATTTTTCATATTATTTAGCCTTCCATGAGTGTTTGTTCACATTTGGAAAGGCTCATTAATATGTTTTTTTAGGGTTCCAACTCTAACAAATCCTCCATTCATTGCACTTCTTGGCCAAGTGTTATGGTTTCCTAGAGGAGGGTGGTTTGGGTTGCAAAATAATTATGGATATGGTGCATCTTTTTCTTATAAATTTTTGTTTTCCTTTAGAACTAACAAAAGACTTTGGTCTAAGTTTATTTTGAAGAAGTATTATGTTGGTAAACACCCTCTTATTTATCATTACAGGGGTAATGATTCTTTAGTTTGGAAAAGGCTATGTTCAATAAAATGGGAGGATGATACTTTCATTCAATGGGGTATTTGTTAGGGGAATGCCATTTTCTGGCTAGACCAATGAATGAGGCCTTTATCTATTGATAGCTTTCTATATTCTCACCAACTACTTTTATTAAAGTCAAAGATCTTTTTAATTATTACATCTAGAATGCTGATAAACTGATAGATTTTGTTTCTTATACATGTGGAGAAGGAGGATCTCAATTTATTTAACTTATTTGTTCCTAGGAATTTAAGCTTAAAGAAAGTATGGAATTATTTTTGAAATGCCAAACCTATATCCCCTTTATTTTCTATCATCTGGCATCATAATATTCTTATTTAATATTCCATCTTGGCTAGGAGAATTCTTCATAATTATGTGCCTATTGCCTATTTTTAATGAATAAAGGTACTTACCTTCCTTTCAAATTTGAATGTTATTTTCACACTGAGACATAATCATATTTTTGTTAATGGCTCTACTGCTGCCAAAGTGTGTAGGTATTTTGATGATCTTTTTAGGAGCAATCACTTTATTAGTAATAGTAATGTGATTTCTATTTTATTAGCTTGGTGGGTGCCCATGAAAGGGCATGTTAAGAAATTCATCCCTAATTTGATCCTATAGATATCTAGAAGGATAGGAATGATTCTAAACATGATAATGTTAAGATGGATTTTGTGTATATCATTAAGAATGTGAAGGAAAAAGTTCTTTAGTTAGATACTATTAATTTGATCAAGCATACAAATTTCAAAATCTGTAGGATTGTGGCTCAACATCTTTGGATTTATTTCACCATTTATGATATGGAGGGTCAAGTTAAGATTATGAAGTGGTTAAAACTGAAGCTTCCTTTTTACAAACATAACTCGGATGGGTCTATCAGAAAAAATTACTTTGGTTATCATGGTATTATTAAAGATAATTTTGGTAATATCCTTTATGTATTTTTTGACCTATTCAACTCTTGTACTGTTCTTCATGCTAAACTCAATGCTCTTGCTTATGGTTTGAACATTTGCTACTCTATGAATATTAGGAAAGTTTGGGTGGAAGTGGATGCCATTTTTTCTTGCAATTTATTAAGGTAAATGTTTCTGCTAATACATATAATTTTTACATTCATATAGAAATTAAATACTTTCTTACCCATTTTATCATAATATTTCTCATATTTTATTGTTGACTGGTGCTCTTTATTTTTTTTGTGCTGTTGCTGCTATCGAGAATGGCCTTGAGGTGAACTGGATTTACAATTGCTGCAATGGTAATGTGTTAAATGGGATTGTTTGGAGAAGCTGCGGGAATTTTTGGAATACTGGGGGTATTCCGATTCGTCTGGAAGGCAGCCTGGGGAATTTTTACATGATAAGTGAGGAATGGGATATCAAGGCTGTCAAGCATGAGGGGTTTTTTATGCTTCTTAAATTTTATTGTTCTGATATATTTTTTGGAGTGCTTATTGCAGGTACAATTTTAATTTGATCTTAGGAATCTTCAATAATCGCAAGGTACTCTTCATTTATATTTTGTATTTCTATACTTTTGGTTATCTGTGCTTTTGCAGGGAGCTTGAGCTGAATAGGATGAATCTTCTCTTCCTTTTTTGGGTGTTGTTTCCTCATAGCCCTGGGCTTTATTTATGCATTTCTTGTACTCATAAGATAAGGAACCTCCAGCTATTAGGATTTTTGGTTTCTTTTTTGCATGTTGCTCTTACGAGCAGTAGCAAGATGGAGGATCCTTTTAAGGATCTTGTAACCATTTTTTAATATTAATTGAAGGAAGAAAACCCTTTCCACTAAGAAGTCTTTAGTTAAGAGGATGAACCTCTTCATTATTATTGACGAGAACTTTAAAGACACCCTCACGACTTTAGCATCAAGATCGATATTTCATACTTTGAATGAAGATTGGATATGGATGACTTTTAAATTGGCTACACACCATGGAGTGAGTTCTTGAATATGAAGAGGAGCCACTCAACTGCATTATTAAATTAGTTTATATCAAACTGAAAGGTAATGAATCTTTGTGGTATGAGAACTTAACAAGATATAGGCAACATGAGGGAAAGGCTAATATCAAGCCACGGGACAAAATGAAGAAAGAAATGTAATAAAAGTTCTCGTCGGTCCACTATCAGTGAGGCATATTCCTTTGTTTATAGAATCTTCAACAGCAAGAACTTATGGTGGAAGGTTATGCGGCTGAATTTGTACAGTTAAGGTTGAAATTTAGCTTGGTGGAGCATGAAGAAAACACCATAGCTCGATTTCTTAGAGGGTTAAAAACTTTCATTACCAATGTAGTCCAATTATAATCATATTGAATAATAAATGATTTCACAAGCCTCTACTGAGGGTTTTAACCAAAAAAAAAATATTGTTGTGCTGATTGGGTTGCTAAACATTATCGCAAGCTTGAAAGTTTCATTGAGCTTAATGTTTCTAAATTGCCTATTATTTTTATAGGGATGGTTTGTATGGATAAAACTTAATTTCCATATTAAAGGTTTTAGTGGTGTTTTTGGTTGATTGGGCTCTTTTGGTTGTTGGCTTTGTGGCACCCTTTTGGTTGTTTTGCTAAGTCTATTTCTGTTTCTTGAGGTGTTGGACGCTTTAGATCTTTTGTTGTTATTTTTCTATTTGGTTTTGTATTTAGGCCTATATCATTTGTTGGCTAGATCATTTTTTTCCTCTGTTCTATGTCCATTTGGCTTTTAGGGGCTTTTTTCTTATGCAATTTGGTTTTCTTTACATTTTGTTATCTAGTTGGAGATTTACTCCTATAGGTTTTTATTGGCTTCTTGGTAGTGTTGTGATGTTCTCTCATGGGCTACTATCTAGGATGTGGACTCCTATTTTGATCTTTCTGATTTTAGTTGGTCTGAGAGTTTTTTTTTTCTTTATGCTAGGTTTATCTGCCTTGGTTATATTCAGATGGTGGCAACTTTTACTACCTGCTAGGGTGCTCTAATTTTTATGGTGCCATTCCTCTCTTCTGAATGGTATGTTGGATTATATTATCTTTTGTTCTATTTTTTTACCTCATATGGTGGGCAATTTTAAAATGGTCTTGCTATTAATCCTTATAATTTTAAGATTTGTTTCCAAAATCTATATGCTTGGATTTTTATGAAAATATCTACTAAAAATTATATTTTCTTCATAAATTGGACATTTTTTATGTTATTTTCTTGGTTACAAGTATGTTAACAATTTTGAGAGGTATTTTGATTTTTTTTTTTTGTAAAAACCCACCGAAGGGGCCTACACATTTAAAAAATGGGGTTGCAAGTCCTTATGGGGATTGTGAACTCACTATTGCTCACAATAGCTACAAAATAAAAAGGAAAAAAACTTAAGGACTAGCGATCCCGACTAAGCAGAAGTACAAGAAATCCTAATAACTTTATAAAAACCAAACTAAAAAGTGAAAAAGAATAAATAGTCAGCTCTACCTTTCCAACCATAAGAGGACCCTGCACAAAATAAGAACGTGTCTCCAAAAACCTATAAAGAAGGCCTGTAGGGACACTAAAGAAAGCAATTAACAAAAACCAAATAGAACTAACATAAGAAGTAAATAAGCAAATAAATCAACTACCAATTAAAAAAGGGTTAAGCCATTTGCCAATGTAACAAATAATAATGGTGCTAAACAAAAGCTCCACAAATGTTAAGAGATTATCAGTTATCTTACCACCGCAGCTACAATTATACTTCAGATAAGACCATCCCCAATGTCAGGATGGCAGAGGCAATTAAAAACTAGGATAACTAAAAGGTGAAGACAACATATAATAGAAAAGTAATTCTAGCCCATCCCAGGAAACATGCAACAGTAGTTGGAAGACCCAACATTGCACAGTAAATAGTTAGAATCAAAATAAGAAAAGCAAAAAGAGCCTACAACCAATATCGTTATTAATCACTAACAAAAAACTACATAAACAAAACACCACATAATAATAGATAACAGCCGGCAAAATAAGGAAATAATACCATATAATAAAGATTGAATAATTAATAATCCAGTTAGTACTGTTACTAGACAAATCAAAAGAGAATAGACCACAACAAAACATCTGCAGAGCACACTACCACAAAAAAGGCAAACACAACAACCAAAGAATGAATAGCTCCACACCATACAGAATATGAAAACTAGCCCATCACAAAGAAGTTGGGAGAAGAGATAGGATATTAGAGCTCAGGAAGATACAACCAAAGAAGCCATCAATTTGATAACCACAATGATGCTCAATCCTAACATAGAAATAATCAACCATAATAGGATGCCCAGAGAAGGTTTAAAGGTAAAGAAATAAAAAGAATAAAGGCGCACAACAACCAAACCACTAACAGGGATGATCTGGGTCATAGAACCTTCACAAAAATAGGGGGAAACCGAAGGCCACATATGCCTCCCATAGACCCCAAAAAAAGCATAACGGCCAAACCAACCTCAATACCCCGAATGCACAGAATAAGAGAAAACCTCTAGAAAAACCAAGGGTTAAACTCCTTTAACCAGAAATACCAATGACAGGACAAACCATACACAATAATAAGACTAAGTTGGTGAAGATTGAAAAAGCCCCCAACAATTCTCCCCAAGATACCCGTAGACATAAAGCACAGATAGCGCATGACACTCTACACCTCTTAGTAGTAGAAGAGCAGCAAAAAAAGAAAATGTCAATATACAAAATTTTTTAATCATAGCTCAAGTCCATCACCACAAAACACACAACATCGTTGTTGAACTGAAGCCAAGAATAAAAGCAAAAAATTGACAGCTCCAAAAGGACCACTGAACATATTTTGATACTTCTAAATATTATCATAATTAGGGGTGTTCAATTAATGTTCACATATGTTGGCATCTCTTTTTTTAGCAGGAGTTGTATGCTAAATAATTTGTTTTGGGTTTCCTTTTTTTGATGTTGGCTTCTAGACTCCCTTAGATTTTTTATAGAACTTTTTGTGTGATTCATCAACTTAGTAGGGATCAAAGGCTCTTAAAATTTTATTTTGTTTTGATGTTTCTCTTTGGATCATAGTGAGCTATTGATCCCACTTAAGGACTTGTAATATCTTTTTTATATTTATGTGTAGGCCCTTTTGTGGGTTTTAACCAAAATATATATATATATATAACTTAAACATGTAAAATAGATAATTAAATAGCTATAAACACTCAAATTATGATTTAAATTTCATTAAACATTAAATAAAATATTGAATTTATTTAAATTAAAATAAAAATGTAAATCACATTAAAGTGTAAAGTCAAAATTTGGTAACCAACCATTAAGGGTTTAAAAATAAATAATTCAAGAAATAAAATAAAAAATTCAAAAATAAATAAATAAAATAAAAATTAGAGTATAACAAATAAATAATAAATGATTCAAATTAGTTAAATTAAATTCAATGTAATTTAAATAAATAAATAAATTCAAATAAGCTTAAATAATTTATTAAATTATAAATAAATAATATAATAAATCATGGCTTCATGGATTTGCATTACCCCTTTTGGGAAAAATAAATACATTATATTGATAAGCCTTAGACTTGTTAATTAAAGATTTTAAGTATTTTGAAGTCTTTAATTACCATGTTCTTTAATATAAATTAATTAAATCAATCAATGCTTTATGCACCTGCTTTAAGAGTTTGGCCACGTTTACTTTTCTTGCAAACCCTAGGTTATACTTTATAGTGACATTTATCACTTTCTTTTATACATATAGTTTTAAGTGTATACATTGCATTTATGGTTTGCAAAAGTTTTTCAATTAGGAAATTGCATGCTTTTCTTAATTTTTTTTAAGTGGTGTGTCTGACTTTGCCTAGAAAAATATAGTAAGCTCCTAAGATTTTATGATATTTTTACTTTTACAATGTAACTCCTTTACCAACACTTGTATACATAACATGCTATTTACTTTTCAAGCTATGTACACAATCTAACTCACACATTCCTATGAAAGCTAGCAACAACCAAAGCGATGGGGTTGGGTATGCTATTCCTATTGGTATAGGGTCGTTATGATGCTATATTTTTCATAGAAAATTGATCATTTAGTCACCACTTTCATAAAGAGTTTTCTCAATATTCATCTTAGGATGTAATTAACTATAGATGCTTGCCTCTATAGGGAACCTAGAATAGAAGGGAGGTATGCCGGTTACCCATCTTAGCTTTGCTGACGATTTTATCATTTTCTCTAATGGATTGATTAACAATATTAAATTACTTGTTCAATTTCTTATTAATTTTCAGAATATGAGTGGTCTGGAGATTAATAGAAATAAGAGTAATTTTTTGGTTTCAAAAGGTACAACTCAAGTGAAGATCAATACTGTTAAACGCATTTGTTGTTTTAATTGCATTCCTTTACCTATCAAGTACTTAGGTACTCTGATTTTTAAAGGGAGAAAAAGAAATCATATCTTTGAAGATATTATCACTGTGTTTCAAAAGGAAATCACCAACTGGCATTCCAACTTTCTTTCTTTCGGTGGCAGACTTGTTTTGATAAAAAGCGTTTTAAACTTGATTCCCATTTATATTTTTCATACTCTTAATCCTACTGGTTCTATTTGTTTGAGAATGGAAAGGTTGATTAACAGGTTCTTTTGGGGTGCTAAAAATAATAGTAGTTGTATCTTTTGGTCATCTTGGAACAAAGTGTGTGGGGTTTAAATGAAGGTGATTTAGGTTGCAAAAGTTTTTTAGACACGGTTAGAGCCTTCTCTTACAAATTATGGTTTTCTTTTAGATCTAATATTAGTATGTGGGCTCAATTCATGAATGCTAAATACTGTAAAGATAAGCATGTTATCGGTTGCATGTATAGAAAAACTAATTCTCTGGTCTGGAAAAGGCTTTGTAGCATTAAATGGGAAGCAGAACAAATGATTCAATGGGGTTTGGGAAAGGGTGACATTTATTTCTATCAAGATAACTGGTTAGGGTGTGGGTCCATTGATAACCTTTTGAATACTTTTACTTTGCTCAATACTAAGGTGTACGAGTTTTTTGATAATGGGAATTGGAATGTTAACAAACTTAGAGATTGCATTCCCTCGAACTTAACCAACATTATTGTGGAGCTGCCTTTGCAATTACAGTGCAATGATAGTATTTTATTTAAACCCTCTCCTTCTGGGAGTTTTAGTCTTAAAAATGCTTGGGAGATATTTCATATCAAGTATAATAAATCTGTGATTTACTCGGCTATTTGGCACAATAACATTCCCATATCTTATTCCATTCTTGCTTGGAGATGCATGAAAGGTTTTATTCCAGTGGATACTTTACTTATGAAGAAAGGTTTTAGCATTACTTCTAAATGTCAGTGTTGCTTTAATATTGAAAATCTGGATCACATTTTTGTTAATGGCAATATCGCTAAGAAAGTGTGGAGTTTTTTCTTGAATATTGCTAAAAAAGATAGCTTATGTATGCAGGATATTATAGTTTCTATGTTAGAGTCTTGGGTTATCAATTCCGAAGGTCATATTTATAACATTACCTGTCCTTATTTTATGGTACCTGTGGAGAGCTAGAAATGAAGCCAATCATGATGAGGCTCTTATGGATGCTTTGCGGATTATTGACATGTCAAATACAAAGTGTTACAACTTTACTCTTCTAATTTGATTTTTGGTAAAAACTTCAAACACTGTGCGGCTTTGGCTTTGCATTTTGGGATTCCTATGGATTTAAATACTTTCATTGCTGTGGAGAGAATTGTGAGGTGGGTGAAACCCAATACCCCTTTTGTGAAATTAAACTCTGATGGCTCGGTTGGCACCAATATTGCGGGTATGGGTGGCATTATTCGTAATTATAACGGTGATGTTATTATTGCTTATGCTACTCCTTTACATCATTGTAAAGTTATTTATGCTGAGATTATGGGTTTGTCTTTTGGTCAGGAGTTATGCTACAGGTTTGGTTTTGCTAATGTGGCTATTGAGGTTGATGCTTTAGATTTAATTCAGTTGATTCATAAGGATATTTTGGGCCATCCTAATTTTTTTAATAATATTAGAAAAATGAAGCAGTTGCTTGCTGGTATGAATTTTAATTTGGCCCATATATTTCGTGAGTGTAAAACTTGTGTTGATTGGTTGGCCAAGAAGGGTTGCTAGATTACTGTCATGGAAGAATTTGGTGAGCATAATCTACCTCCTTATCTTCGTGGTTTAGTTAGGTTTGATAAAATGGGTTTACCCTATATTCATTCAGCTTAAGTATCCGTCTTCTCTGTTTTCTCTCTATTGTGCATTTGCTGGATTTGTGGTTTCTAGGAGCTGCTATTATACTGAGGTTTATGTGTTTTTTATTCCATTTGTCTCTAATTTTGGTTTTTTTGGTATATGATGCAGATGTTTGGGACTCATTCTCTAATTTTTGGTGCGGTTTGGGATGGACTGAGCAAGAATTTTTTAGGGGATCTTTGATGTGCCAGTATATGGTTGCTGGTTGCTAGGGATGGAAGTTACAGGATTTATTTTGTGGATGACTGGTATGTTTTATTCTTGGGGGGGGGGGGTTGGAATTAAAGCTTGAGCTGTTTACATTATTTTTGAAGCTTTTGTTTTTTGGGCGCCGCCTTAGAATGTACCTAGGGTATTTTGTATTTTGTTTAGATGGGGTTCATTGCCTCTTAGGTTTTGTTTTCTTTTAATGATTGTAGCTCTTCGAGCATTAGTGGGCTGATTTACCCCTTAAGGACTTGTAATTTTTTATTTATATTACCACGTAGGCCCCTTTGTGGGTTTCAACTAAAAAAAAAAGGGAACCTAGAATAGAATAAAAAGAATAAATCCTACTTTAGCTCACTTGAGTAGGAGACAAATATCTAGATGTAGATAAATACTATATTCCTTGGGCAATATTATTTTCAAAATAATAGTTGAATATCATTTTATCTTTCAAGATGTATAGTATATTAGATATGCTGAGTTTAATTATGAAAATAAGTCATTTCTATTTTCAAAATAATAGTAAAACCCCAATCTTTCTTTCACGATTGAATCCAGTTAACTATACATATTTGATTATATAAATATAAAAGTGAATCCATTGGCACTACATAATTGTCCACAAATTTTTCTAGTGACTACTGAAAAATGTTCTTCTCTTAATCTTCAGTGGTGACTAAACTTTTAAATTGATATTTGGCTTGGTTTTGAAGTATATTTAGGCAACTTTTTTTTTTCCAATAGTCACTTTATTCATTTCATCCTTGAGTGAATATGATCAATATTAAACTCCTGCCACGTAGTGTACTGAATTTAGTCTAAATTAAACTTTTCATTTTTTTAAAGCCTACTTAAACAAACCTCCGAATTGTGAGTAATGCGTCATAGTTAAATTTATGTACATCATGTGGTGTGCTTATTTAGACTAGGTCCATTCAATCAATATCCATTTCTAAATCTAAAATCTTGCCTCTCTTCATCATGCCTGCTTTGGAATTTGATAGATTCAGCTTAATGTTTATCCAGACATAGTTTAGTTTAATAAAGCGAGTTAGGTCAAGAAAACTGATATAAAATTCTTGCATATATTTTTAAAAAATGTCCAACAAATTGATCTTCAGTTTTGTCCAACAATTTGGACATCTTAAAATAAATTTTAGTTCCTTAGTAATGGTGCGAAAAATGTTTTATGAGATCGCATGATATTTTAAAAGGATGTGTAGATTACAACTTTGTATGTAAGTGTACATGTCACAAAAATATAATAAAATGCTGAGTAGTATCATTTCCATGAAGATTAAACTTAAGTAAAATTTTGAAAGAAACTTTCTAATCCTCCAAACCACTACAAGTTATCTTGACAAATGGAAGTGAAATAATAAAAGTAAATTCTACTCTACAATTTATTTTACAGTTTTTATTTTAATTCAAAAAATAAAATTTTTTAAACTAATATTATTTTTAATTCAATGCAAATAAAAACTACAAATTTCAACAAATTAATGTGGATTAGAGTAATATTAGTCCTCCTCTATCGAGTTAGTCAGGATTGTAATTACTGTCATATTTTTAAACCTCTTCTTAAGATACCAAATATTAAATCAAACTATATCTTGGTCTAATTAACACTTATTTAAATTTTATTTTTTGATTCCACTACGCCTCCAATGAGGTTATAGATCACACTAGATTTTAAAAAATTAGTGGCAACCTACACAGTAAAATTAAGCATAAAAAAATATAACACAATTAATATGTTCTTTTGAACATGTATAGAAATCAGTTCACCATTAATTCAGAAAAGTACATGCAATCATTAAACATTGCTTAAAACAAAAAGTACAATCTATTTTTCTACACATGAAAATCGGAAACATGAGTATAAGTTTGAGGGATAGAACTAGTTTCGTCTATGGAGGCTACTAAAAATTTGTCTTGATAATATAATATCCTCTCTCATACACTTCCAAACACACAAGGAGAAAAAAGTACACTACCACTGTACACACTCTCCCATAACAAGCCCCCTTCATATGAAAAATGAGCCACATACTTATAGATTTTGGACAAACTTGCATTTGCATCATGGACTGACCTAGGGGGAACTAGAGTGCTTCAACTAGTGTTTTGTCCTTTACTATGATGCTATACTGAATTGATGTGTTATTTTATGTATTGTAACATAGGTTCATTGGTTCAACCATCAACAATTTCCACCATCATGGCACTTGGGCAATCTAGCATTGTGGTGATAATCTAGAACTATGGTGCTTCCATCTCGATGCCTCGATGTCTTATTCTCTGTAATCCTCTCTGCCATGATATTATGCTTAGTGGTCTAGTACTTCTAGCTCTACAACACTCTAGTAAGTGCTACCACGATGCTTATTTAATCATGACTCATGTTTTCAATATTTTCTTGCATAAATTGATAGAGTAGAGTAGTATTTTCATAAAAAAATAATTATAGTTTGGAGTATATATATTTTATTATTATTCATGCACAAGAAAGACGTGCATGAGTCTTTATGTAATTATTTTAACATTCATACTCAATATTTTTTAATTATAATTTTTGTATTATTTAACATTATATTTATCTTCCTTGCTCACTAAAAATTTTGATAGCATTTCTAAAATCTGCCCCGCAAAAGCGAAAACTTACGAGGATTCTAAGCCTACCCACCATGTCAATAAATGCATGTAAAGTCGGTGTCATGAGATACCACTACAAAGGGCTTCTATCCCATTACGCAAAGAAAGGTGTACATGGATCTTCATGTACCTATTGGAGATTTTAAAGTTTTAGGAATTTATACCATACGAGGAGTGGCAAAGTTTATGTTTATAGATGATACCCATCTTTACTAGCAATCCATATTCAAGGAAGTCAAAGAACTTCAAGGGAGGGAGAGAGAGAGAGAGAGAGAGAGAGAGAGAGAGATAGAGAGAGAGAGAGAGAGTTATTATAAGATATCTCAAAAAGATATGAAAAATGCCTCTTCACTGTTCATTTATAGGGCTTGGAGGGCTACAAAGAATGCTATGCATAATAAAAAGAACAAAAAATAATTTTAATTTTTACCCATTATGGATTATATGAGACATGTAGCATGGGCTAATAAGTTCTTATATTTGTCTATGTATGCAACACCTAGTGCTTAAATTAGGCTTGACACGATTTGGTAAGTCCTGTGTGTATGAAATTTAAATTTTGGACTTTTCCATTGGGAGCGATATGGCGTTGAGGGAAGCATTACGACGCTGAGCACTCTATCATTTTAGTCATTTATTTTAGAGTTATGGGGATGCATGGTCATGTGCTACATCACTAGTTCTTCTTTAGGGTGCTTAGTGTTGGTCGAGGCCGTACTACAGTGCCATGCTCACTATTTGGCTAGGATTTTAAAAGGAGCGCTATGAAATTGAATCTATGAGAAGCATGAAGCTTGCACCAATTTTTTATATCAAAATATACTCAAAGATGATAATTTTAAAATCATTTCACTACTAAAAAACTGGATTTTTCGCAACAGATGTTAGCAGCGGATTTAAAACCGCAGCCAAAACTCCATTTTTTGCACCGGTTTTAACCGGTGCAATTTGCACCGGTTTTAACCAAAACCGGTGCAAATAACACTGCTTTTAACCCACGAAACGTGCGCCCGCCCTTAAACATAGAAGCCCTACTTTTTCATTATTTCGCGCGAACTGCTCGGCTCCCCACTATCTTCCGCCATGGTGACTCCGAGCGGAGCAATCACTACTAAAAAACTGGATTTTTTGCAACAGATGTTAGCAACGGATTTAAAACTGCAGCCAAAACTCCATTTTTTGCACCGGTTTTAACCGGTGTAATTTGCACTGGTTTTAACTGATGTTATTTGCACCGCTTTTAACCGGTGCAAATAACACCGCTTTTAACCCACGAAACGTGCGCCCGCCCTTAAACATAGAAGCCCTAGTTTTTCATTATTTCGCGCGAACTGCTCGGCTCCCCACTATCTTCCCCCACGGTGACTCCGAGCGGAGCAATCCACCTTCGAGCGAAGCAATCCACGTCCGAGCGGAGCAAAGCACTGTCGGAGGAGCACACTTTCGGTCATTGCTGTCGGAAACGCCCGCCCGTTCGCGCTTCGCTGGCATCTTGGTCGTCATCGGTATTCTTCAATGTGAGTCTCTTCCCCTTCTTTCTATTCTTCTTCTCATTCTTATTTTTCATCTTTTTATCCCTCTTCTTCTCATTTTTCTTCTTGTTTCATTTCAGTAAACGATCGAGACCTTCGGAGGGTACTAATTGATCTGAGCGAGCTTATTCGACCTTCAGCCATTTGGATTCCTGCAAGCGGCCTCATACATTTCTGTTGTATGTATTTCGTTCCCTTTTCTCCCTTAATAATTAAGAAGTACATAAACTGCTTTTTGTTCCAACCATTCAGATACTAATGTTAAATTTGGATGAAAACAATAGTAATAAGAAATTGAATTAGAAAAAAATTTGTTCACACTGTGATAAGATACATTTATTTTCATATTCCCTCATGTGAGCTTTTAGCTCACACTCCCTAGAAAATTTGTTCCCACTGTGCTTATACTTGTGTTGGAAATATATGTGTGCTCTTTTGTAGTGAAACTCCATTTCACTCATGCTCTTTAGCTTCTTTACTCCATTCACATTACTTTTTATAAGTACAACATATCATTCATCTGAGAGCATTCATCATATGGGAATTAAGCCATAAAATTCTTTGAGTTTGAATGATGGAAAGGAAACACGTTATGTAGTAATGGAGCTAGCTTAGTAAGTGGAGGAAAAAAACTAACTTGAGAAAAGTATCAAGTGCAGTAATTTGGAAGATTCGTACTAGATGACGACGGCTTTTTTTGGGAACTAAAAGTACAATGGTACAGCCTGTGCTCATTCAAAGGAAGGACCCAAGGATAGGGGATTGGGAGCACGGCCCGGAGAAAATTTCAAGCGGTTGACTGAGGCAAAGGTTCAGGAGAAGCAGTAGGCTAAGGGACTGTGTTTTTATTGTGATGAGAAGGTTGCACCGAGCCACTGCTGTAAGGACCATTTGTTGCAGGTACTTACAGTCTGTAATGAGGAGATACATCAAAGATGTTGGCCAACTGGCGAGCCTGGGCAGAATAATGGTATAACACTTTATATCATTCAACATCCCAGACAACATCATTTAAAATCCTATATAGGAAGAATCCATCTCATATAATTAATTATGAACATGGCAACACCAATGTCATCAGTGGAGCAAATACTTCGGAGAAAGATATTGATTTTTAACAAAATTGAAAGAACATCTACAGAGAGCACATCAAATCATGAAGAAGAAAGCGGATGGACACAAGAGAGACGTAGAGTTTAAGGTTGGGGACAAGGCTTATCTGAAGATCCGACCTTACAAACATAAGACTTTGGCTCGATGAAGGAATGAGAAGCTCTCCCTCCATTACTTAGGCCCAATGAGGAAGTGGAGCGCATTGGCGCAGTAGCACATCACCTACAGTTTCCACCGACCTTAGCCAACCATCCCGTTTTCAAGTATCATAACTGAGACAAACCACTGGAAACCACACACCATTGTCGGTACTATTGGCCATACTGTTATAGGATATGGAGGTGATATTAGAACTGTAGGAGGTGAAAGGGAAGCGCCAAGGAGAAAAGGGGGTCAGGGAGATGTAGATCAAGTGGAAGGATTTACCAGAGGACAAGGAGACATGGGAGCCCTAAAGTACCATCCAAAAGCAATTTCCCTTTTTCCACTTTGAGAACAAGGTGACTTTTTGGGAGGGAGTATTGATGCAACGGCTAGCAACACACAGGCGAGCAACAGCATAACTACCCAGGCGAGCAACAGCATAACTGCCCAGGCGAGCAACAGCATAACTGCCAAGGCAAAAAGTAGCATAACTGCCCAGGTGGGTCCTAGGACCTCTTTTATCACCTATAGGAGAAGAGGTTTTGGGGTGGAACTCTTTGGGAAAAATGTACGAAGCATTTATTAAGGGAATTAGATTATTTAAGGGGGGAGATTATGGTGGGTTAGGGTTTATGTTGAGTTTTGTTTTCTGCAACAGCTTTTGTTGAGTGTTTGCATTCCTAGTGGCTATTAGGAATGTGGGAGAGATGATTCACCTCAACCAGATCCAATCCAAAGTCGGGCTAACTTAATTCTAGGTGGAGTTTCCAAGTTCGTATGTACTTTACATTTTGCTAGATATAGGTCGAAGTCCCTTTCATCGCTAGATATTACTCGGAATTAATATCTATCAGTTGTTCTTACCTTAGATCTAGGATCAGAGGCAAATATTATTTCAATTACTTTATAAGCCCTCACCTATCTAGGCATTTCTTCTGATCCATGCTATTAGAATATAAGCTCCAACTCTCTAAATTAAATCGGTCTAACTCCAACCTAAATCTAATTTTAAAAATATAAAATCTAATATAGCATAATTTGAGTACCTCCAATTTTTTTAGATTTAAGTGTGCCTACCTCTTCCTTCTTTGTCATTCCACAATGGATTTTAAATTGATCAAATCCCTCTTGAAATTTCTCAAAGAATAAAACTTTGATAAGAATTTGTAAGAACAAACCTTTTAAAATTATTGGTCAATGTTTAATGAAACAACATAAATATCTATTTTAATCAAAAGTGTTCCAAAGAGACAAATGCTTATGATGTAATTAAACATAGAGACTAAATCCTTAGGGAACCTATACCCCAAAATAAAATAAACCATGCTTGATCAAATATATTCAATAGAAAAAAATCTTAGGTAAAATATAAAAATGCAAGTTTTGTTATCAAGTTTATTGTGAAATAATATTTTTATATTTTGGGGTAAATATATTATTTTCTATATCTGTTTGATCATAAAATATTCTCATCCGTTGAAGATGACAATTCCAACAACAATTACTCCTCACTATATCCCAAATACCAATATATGTCTTTGTAATATGTAGATTTCTCCCTGACCCGAAATCTCCCATCTAACCTTCAATATATTTTATAACCTTCTCCCATTGTTAGTGTTTAATTATTTGAATGGAGGAATTCTTGGTTTCGTGACCATGTTATCTTTAGGGGCTGCTTGTTTGGAGATTTTTCATTGTCTGGACAATGCTTCTATAATGCTTCTTGGTGAAATCTTTGCATTTAAGTCAAGTGATTAACATTGCAAGTCTTCCTCTTCCAAAATAGGCTTGCTTCATCTCAAAGTATTGACTTTGATTAGATCCTTGTTTTAGAGGTTGTTTGGTTGGAATACTTTAGGGAATTCCAAATGATGGGTTTTTAATAATTTTAGTGTTTGGCTGGAAAAAAAGGAATTCAAAGTAAAGTAAATTTAAAGTAAACCATTCTACTTCATTTCTGAGGTAAACAAAACTCGCTCAGTTTTGAGCGAAAACGCTTTACACTACAAGCAAACTCGCTTGACTACCACTGACAGCCACCTCCACCTGCCTTGGGCCACCACCACTCACCTTAGGCCACCGCCACCGCCGACAACCACCACCACCCTCTGACCGCCACCATCAGTAGGCCACTGCCGGCTGTCTTTTTTAAACTTTATACTATTTTCATTTTACTTCAAACCAAATAAAAAAAATCATTCACATGAATTTAATTTACACCCATCCAAACAACTCCAAAATATTCCTTTTATATTCTATTTCTTTTACAATGCATTTCTTTTACACTACAATCATTTTTAGCCAACTATAAAGCCCCTTAGGCCTCACCTATATCAGTTATCTTTAAGGTTTTTATCTTACTGCTTGCTTTACTATCTCATCCCGCTTTGCATCGTGTAGTATTTTGATTCAACTATTAGTTTGAACTTACAGTTGTAAAACATCAATTAAAGATTGCAAAAGGATAAGTGATTTTATTGACATGAAAACCATGTACATCAAAGGCTTCATCCCAAATGTAGGCTAAAAATGTAGCTAATTCAATACCATTGATCAACAAGTAAACATTAATCAAAGACCTACGATAGACTAACAATCAAAATTTACAACTACAGCAGTAATTTTTAGGAAATAGTGCATTATTTCTTCTTTTTACATAAGAGTTTGAAGGAAAAAACCATCCAATATACCATCGAAGAGACAACAACAACAATATCAAGCATTTATCCCAGTATGTGGTGTGGGTTCCGAAAAATCACGCCTCAGCCTCTCTCCACTTCTTTTTTGTCGGTTGTGGCCTCCAAAAATTCAGCCTCGGCCTCCGCCTGTTTTTTGCTTTTCTTCGGCGAGGGAGTTTTAACGGAATAAGTTCCGGGATAAATTTTGGAAGGCATATAGGTTTGTAGATAAGACACTACCCAGAGATTTCGACCTCATTTTGCGAGGACTTTATGATATGAGTTCTGATTTCCTATAGGCACAAGCCCCTATAGTTAACTACCCCTCCCGATCACGAGAGAGAACTTTCGATTAAGGCTAGTCGTCAATCAGATACATAGGAAATGCGTGTTATCTAGCATATAGTAGCAGCATGGGTTTGGATATCTGGAATTTGAAGGGTTTGGAAATGGTTGAAAATTTGAAGATTTGATATTTAAAATTGAAAATTTCACCATCTTATATTTAAATCGGATGGTGGGGAAATGGATGATGGACCCAATCAAGACCCCATGGTTCCGTCATCCCGGACCATCGTGATCCCTAGTCTACTTAGTTAGAGGAGGTAGTCGACCTAACCTGACAGAATGATCCTTTCCAGCAGCCATGGGTTGCTTCGCCCAAGGGTACCTTGTAGGCCTGGGGTGAATGTTTGTCTAAGGGGACAAATTTGAATCCACCTTAGCTAACAGAGGGCATTGTGCCCTATCGATCATATCCTATTGATTCATATCTCAACGATTTGATACCACTAAGGAGCGTATTGGCTCTGGTCATAACCGGTATTTCGTGGTGCCATTTGACAGCAAAACCACTCGGTTCAGAGGGCCTTGGATCATAACCGTTTATCATGCGGTACTATTTGGTGGCAAAATCACCGGTTAGAGGACACATACCACGTCCTTAATGACAGGAGATTGTTTGAGAATGGATCCTAGTACTATTTTCGACTAGGCATTAGCTCTTTGTGAGCTGAGTAATTTTCAGATTTGTCCACCTCAACAAACTGTTGCGGATGGTAGATAGATTTTTGCTTTAAGTGTTAATGGATTAAGTTCAATTTTAAACATTTTTGGATTTTTGAAATTTCTGTAGAGTTTTGATAAGCATTTGGGTGGCATTTTGGATATTTGAAGTTGACCCCTCCGGTTGAGATTATCATTCAACACTACCATCATCGGGGTGCGAGGGGTCATTTCTATTTAAAGCTTGAATATTGTCAACCCTATCAACTTGCCTATATGGGGTCGGGTTTCATAGATTTTATGCCTTTGTTAGTGAATTCTCTTGATTATAAACCTTAACGGACTAATATGAATGTATTCAATAAATATACTGGTCGTCACAACCGTACATTTATTTGATGGTTCGAGCTCTGTCGACTCCTATTGATCTGTATAGAATGATCGAATTCGAACTTGAATTCACTTATTGACCCGCGCAGCATCCTTAGAAGTCACATGTGTTCCCACAACATGCTCGCCGGGCCCCATGCGGGTGTTTGGGGGCATTTTATAATTGTTTGGTGAACCTTGTCTACTCCTATTACTTAGGAGGATCGGGTTCGAATTTATTGACCCGCGCAGCATCCCTAGACGTCACGTGTGTACCAATAACATGCTCGCCGGGGCTCATGCTGGTATTTAGGAATATTTTTTAATTTTTCTTAAACCTTGTCGACTCCTGTTACTTAGGCGGATCGGGTTCGAATTTAATAACCTGCGTAGCATCCTTAGACGTCACGTGTGTACTAATAACACGCTCGACGGGGCCCATGCGGGTATTTGGGGGTATTTTATAATTGTTCGTTGAACCTTGTCGACTCCTATTACTTAGGAGGATCGATCGGTTAGAATTTAATAACCCGCGCAGCATTGCTAAACGTCACGTGTGTACCAATAACACGCTTGTCGGGGCCCATGCGGGTGTATGATTTCACTTACCCCTTTTTGTGTACCTATGTGCATACAAATTACGATGCATGTACGGGAGTATTTTGAAATATTTGATGAGTCTTTTACGACGACTCATAGAGGTTCATTTTGTCGTAACCATATATCTTTGCTTGCGGAGACCATGTGTACTTGTGTCCATAGAAGACTTACCGTATTTACTACGTATCCATTATTGTTATTCACAAGTAATTTCAGTGGTCATCGTAGCTCACAAAGAATAGTTGTATTCATCTACAACTGAACCAACCTCAACTGTAGGGGTATTACAACCTTAGCCGCATACCACTTTTGTCTCACATTGGATGATTACTGGTTGAAGAGAAGCTATAGTATCCTTGCTATAATCAGCTCGTAGGTACTCATGTTTGTAGTTAATTCACGATTCTTGCTTGTAGAGGTCTGATATATTTACTTGATGTTGAATGATGGTTGACTACAAGAGCATTACAACATTCATCTACTCTTGCTACATAGCTTGTAGGTGCTTTCATTTATCACAACTTATATGTTTTACTTATGTTCCCTTGTATTCATAGTATTTAAGTAGTTGTTATCTCCCCAATAGACTGCATCAAACATGATTGCTTGTAGATAGAACGCTGTGTATTTATTTGCAAAATGACCACCATTGGTTGAAGGGAAGTTATATCCTTAACATTCTTCTTTCTACTTGTAGATTTACTACGTTACGTATGATGGTTAGCAAATCATCACATTCATCATGTATCTCTTGTAGAAGAATCATTGTATCCATATGTATGCTAATCTTTATTATTCATAAATGATTCATCATCTAAGTACCACTAGTTTCGTTGTTTGTAGGTAGAATTAGCACATTCACTTTGTATATTAACATTGACTGCTGAATGGATTGCATTCATCAATAATCTCCCCATGTATGTTGATTGATACATTGTAACATTCGCTTGTGTGTGTTATGATGAGCATCATAAATCCTTTACGAACCCATTATGATGAACATTTGCCATTTGATTACACTTTCATTTCTTGTGGATTTCCACTAGTTTGTTTGCATATATATGCTGATTATGAAAGTGCCACCGAATTCATCATACATTTCATGCAAAATCCTTCTAGTAGCCTTTGATTGCATGATAAATATAGATATCACTTGCTCTCATTTACAAGTTAACTTGGTTGGACACTTTTAATCATCTAAATTTCATTGTTCATCATTCATATACATTGAGACTTGTTTACCAGGAGTCCCTTACTTACATATTCACATTTGATTTCAATATCATCATTCAAAGATTATCTAAATCAAGGAATGGTTCTTTATGCAAGCTCAATTCAAGTCCAAGCTCGAATCAAGTTCTTCTTGATTGAATTTGATGCAAATTGAATTCAGATTCCATGTTGTCCAAGTCATTCAAGTTCAAATTCAAGTAATTTCGTTCAGTTCAAGCTCTTTGTTGTTCAAGGCTTGTTCAGGTCCCCTACTATTCGAGTTTGATTCATGTTCAGGTTCTTTTTTATCAATCAAATTAAGTTCCATGTTATCTTCTTGAGTTCAAATTCAAATCAAGTTCAAGTCTTCTGAAATCTTGTTCAATTCATGTTCGAGTTCACTTGTATATGATTTGAATTTAGTGCATTTAACTTTGTCCATTAGTCTCCAATTTGAACTCAAGTTCAAGTCTTAAAGTCTCTTGTATTTTGTTTGGTTCAAGTTCTAAGTCCACAAATAATCTTGTTAAGTTCAAGTGGCAAGTTGAAGCTCTATGTCCCTTACTCCATATTCATTCGAGTCCAAGTTCTTGCTCCTTTGAGTTCAGATCAGGCCCGAGTACGGTCGTTCATTTACCCGAAATTTCGGCAGCCTTCCAGCGTCTCTCCCGTTTAGGGGAAAACTATGAAAAACTGGGCCTCCCGCAATGCTAGAGAAAAGCATGTACGGTAGGTGCCCTCGTAAGAGGACACCGCGGCCGTAAAATCTGTCCCCACCATGCTAGAGAAAGGCGTGTATGGGCCTTCGGTACATGTTACAAGAGAGAAGCAGTTGTTTCCCCGCAAGCGGGTACTTATGAATATCCCTGTCTCACTGTAGGCGCCACACTGGGTTCCCATCCAACTACGCTAGAGAAAAGCATGTATGAACAGTTTACCGGCTCGACACGAATGCCAAGAAAAAGATTTTGGAGCCGAGGGGTTGCTCACTTACCTCGTCGTAGGTGTCGCACCGGGTTCCTTTTCCACCACGCTAGAGAAAAGCGTGTATGGACGATTTGCCGGCCCGACACGAACAACGAGAAAAGATAGGGATTTTATTATTATTATTTTATTTAATTAATTAACTATAATTAATTATAATTTAAAAATAATTAATCATAATTACAATAAGTAATTATATTTTGTTATAATTGAAAATAATTAATTTAAATTCAAATAATTAGTTATAATTATATTTAATAAAATCACAATTAATTATTAATGATAAAAATTAACCATAATAATTAAAAATTAATTATAATTTAAACTAATTATTATTATTATTAATTAAATATAATTAAATATTTAATTATAACTAATTTTATTAAATATAATTAATTAATTATTATCAATTAGTTAATATCGAGCGGAAGGAAGCAGCGACTGAAGGGGAGGTCTCGGCTTCTATTTAACGACGCAAAATAGCACGATTCGGCGGGATTTCTGCATGGATCGCATGAGAGATCTCTTTCGGCGCCGTTTTGCAGAGAATCGAGCGGGACTTCGGCAGGATTTGTGGAGAGCTTCGGCAGATTTCGTGGATCCGTCGGGTAAGAGGTTTGTATGCAGGATTTTTCTTTGCTTTCATCTCCCTTTGTTTCCTTTGGTTATAACATGATGGTCAACAAATCCCCCCCAACAAATGTGATTCGCGTCCAAAGCGAATCACGTTTGTTGTATGCTGATTGACTCTATGGATCTCTAGGTATTTGCTCTAGAGGTCACATAGAGGCCTTCATTTAGTGGATCTTTAAAAATTTGTTTGAATGTCACACTAATATTTTCATTCTATAGATCTCTAATAGTCCATCTCTTTGCCTTCATGGGTCTTTAGATGCACATGTAATCTTCAATATAGTTGATACTTTTGTTTTTGGTTAAGTAGAGATCCATAAAAGATCCATACGACTCAGGTCCCTAGAGCATTGCTCTGTAGATTGATGCTAGTGGATAGCATTATCACTTCTTGCTCTACTTTTGCACCACTGTCACATTTGGTTCTAGCATTTTTGTATTTGCTTTACATTCTTCTTTGCCACTATTACATAGGGAAGTGATATTTCTTCTGTATAATCACTTTTTGTTGATAGCACACTTAGCTTATAGAGGATCTTCCATTCTTCCCTCTTTAGTTGTATTTTGGCATGAATTTTTAAATATTTATTTGGGGATCTCGGCATACAGCACGATGTCGACCCGAATAAATATTTAAAATGCCCTCAGTCTATAGGGACATTTGTAGGTGTCATTCAAGATACTTCTTTTTGTAGCTTTAGACTGAGTATTAAGATCATGATTCCTTCTGTCTTGTGCTTTATGCTGCGAACATTGATGGAGAATTACCTGATTTATCTTTACTGACTTGTCAGGTAGTTTTTTATACCTTCGACCTAATGCTTCTAGCTTTGGCGGGCTTGATGGAGGATTATCTAATTTGTCTTTACTAACTGGTCAGGAGATTTGTACATTTGGCCCTATGCTTCTTGCTTTTGCGGGCTTGATGAAGGAGTATATGCCGGCGACCTAAACACTTAGGTTTATATTAGGTCAATGACAACAATTCATCGGTCCAGAGCTTTGTGCATAACGGACTTGTTGATGACGGAATCCTTTTAGTTCAGCCTTGAGCTTTTTGTGAACTTTAGGATAGTTTCTTTGGTTCTTTGCTTTGTGCTTTGATGGACTTGTTGAAAAAAAATTCCTTCTACCCTAGCTGTGTGCTTTACGGATTTGTTAAAAGATTTGCATTCTCAGATGTGGTTGATAATACCAAATATAGGTAGTATCTTGATCCTTAACCACTTGAGGAGATTTTAATCCGAGTCACTTGAGTTCATCAGATTAGAAGAGCTAGAATTTGATAGCTCTTCGTCCTCTGGTTGCTGAGATAGGAGTTCTTCTATTACGGCATTTCTTATGGCGTGTTGCGTAGATAGAGCAGCCAGCAATCCGGTCATATTTGGGCGTGTTGGATCTGGCCTTTTACACCCACTCGAACCTTAACCTTCAGGCTGTTAAAAGACTTCAAGCTATTCTAGCCAAATTCGTTTGAGTGTGTAGCCACAAAAATCTCTTTCTTGACTTTTGAACCTTGGTACGTTGGAGAAGATGGTGTCTTGAACTTTTGGAATATCACCTACTAATACTTTGAAAAAAAAATGATTGTATTCTTCAGCTTGAAAGAATATTTGTATAGATAATTTTAAATATTTATTCGGGAATCTCGACATGCGGCGCGATGTCGACCCGAATAAATATTTAAAATGCCCCCTATCTCGGAGGGACATTTCAAAGTAGAATAAATTTGAAATTTTAAGATTTTAAATATTCATTTGGGGATCTCGGTGTGTAGCACGATGTCGACCCAAATGAATATTTAAAAAGACCCCTATCTTGCAGGGACATTTTGGATAGGCTTTTTATCTTTGAGATTTTAAATATTTATTCGGGGATCTCGGCACGCTACGCGATGTCGACCCGAATAAATATTTGAAATGCCCCCAGTCTGACGGGGGATTTTGAAATGCATTCTTGTTATATAAGAGAATTTCAAAATATAGATGTAAGTAAGCATTGATAAATGTGTATATAACATTTTGACAATTATAAAGTACATTAGACATGAAATTTTCATGCATGATATTTTTTTAAATGTCGACCGTTGATCGGCGGCATAGGCCTACGTCCGTCCAGATCGATTAACTGATAAGCTCCTTATTACACTTTCTCGATGACGAAGGGCCTTCCCAATTAGATACGAATTTGCCAGCGATTCTTCGGTATGGGATGATTGGTTTTCTCAGTACCAAAACTAATTCTCCTTCTTGAAATGTTCAGGGGCGCATTATTCGATCAAAGGATTTTGTCATTCTTCATCGGTAGATTTTCAGGTTTTGTTGAGCTTGCAACCTGATCTCATTGAGTGCATCATGCTCTTTCATTCTTAAACGAGCATTTTGTTTTTAGGATTGTATATAGATGAATACCATCAATCGATTTTAGGCCGATCAACGAACTTGTAATTTTTTTACTTTTGAAAGCCGTGTCGTTATCTGAGATTATGCGGCGTGGCACATCAAATCTATAGACAACATTATGGGTAAAAAAATTGATCACATGCTCGGATGTGACCTCTCTGAATGGAGCCGCTTCTGCCCACTTTGATAAATAGTCTGTTGCTGTTAGAATAAAGCAGTGTCCCGCTGATGATGGCGGATTTATTGGCCCGATTATATCTGTACCCCAGCATTCAAATAACCAGGATGCTATTGTTGGGTGCAATGGATTTGAAAGCTGATGTATAACATCACCATGGATTTCACATTCTTGGCACCTCTTAGCGTGGTCAATACAATCTCTCACCATGGTCGGCCAATAATAACTCATTCTCTTGATTTTAGCGGCCATTTTGGGACCCGGTTGATGTGCACCACAGAGTCCTTCGTGGACTTCTGCTACTATTTTATCAGCTTCCTTTGTCCCTAGGCATCTAAGTCACATTTGATCAAAAGCTCGTTTATACAATATGTCATTGACAAATGCATATCGCAATGCACTTTTTTGAATGTGTAGCTAGGGATTTATCCATCACGAGTTTGCTTTCTTTGAAATAATCGATGAAGAAATGCCTCCAATCGTCTCCTTCCTCAGCATCGAGGCAATGCAACCATGATTTTAAAGCTTGACTAACTTTACGTCCCTTGGCCACGTGATATCCTTCCGGATAATTTTTCATAATGATCTGATGGAGAGGTTGAGGGTCAACTGGGGTTTCATTCTGCTGACTTGAATCTGAAATTCCCTGTGCCTTCGGAAATTGTAACCAAACGGGCTCTAAGATCCGACTGTTATCAACCCCGATGAATATAGGCTTTTCCTCATTGGTGTTTGTCATTTCCTTAGCTAATTTGGCCAAGCAATCTATTTTGGCGTTCTGTCCTCAAGGATTTTAACATCTGGCACCTGCTTCAGGAGCTCAAGGGTCCGCCGGTGGTAATGAGCCAACTTATTTTGTGGCATGTATGTGATATCAAACTGTAATAACAGTACTGCCCACCTGACCAGACGACCTGTCAACGATGGTATTGTCATCAAGAACTTCAGCGGATCGATCTTTGATATCATGGTGATTCTATGAGAAAGTATATAGTGGTGAAGTTTCTGAACTGCAAAAATCAATGACAAACAATACTTTTCAACAGGATAATAATGGCTTTCTGCACCAATCAACCTTCGGCTGATATAGTAGAGTGCATTTTCTTTGCCTTCTTCATTATTCTTGGCTAATAGTACTCTGAGGGACTCTTCTAGTACAACCGTGTACAGCATAAGAAGCTTCCCCAAAATTGGCGCTGCAAGAATACGCAGATTTAACAAGTATCTTTTGATACTGTCGAATGCTTCCTGACACTCTTCGTCCCATTTGAAATGAACATCTTTCTTCATTAATTGGAAAAATGGTTGGCATCTACCCGACAGATTCAATATGAATCTCTGAATGAATGCCAACTGTCCTTGTAGTGAGCAAAGATGTCACAGATTCCTTGATGGTGGCACCTCCGTGATTGCCTTAATTTTGTTAGGGTCAATCTCAATTCCACCATGACGAACCACATATCCTAAGAATTTACCGGATCCGAAGGCACATTTGGGGGGTTCATCTTTAAATCATATTTTTTTATCCTCTCAAATACAATTCTGAGATCTTTTAAGTGATATTTTCGGCCAAGGCTTTTAACAATAAGGTCATCCACATAGCACTCGACCTTCTGATGTATTAAATCATCAAATATGTGAGTCATTACCCACTGGTAGGTAGCACCAGCATTTTTCAGGCCAAAGGGCATAACCGTGTAGCAGAATAAACTGATGGGCATTCTGAACGACGTATGTTTTTCATCCACGGGCATCATCTTGAACCAAAAATTTGGGTCACCAGTGTGCTTTGACTCTTCGAGGCTCTTGCATTCAGGCAGTTCTAAACTGGCTTTCAATACCTGTCAAAATAATTTGGCGACACTCTCACTCTTAAATTAATATTCTTTATTCATTTTATCTTTGAGGGATTGGAACATTCTATCACCAATTCCTATTATCTATCCCGGGCATTCTCCTTCACCTTGGAAGGTTCTCGGTCTATCATTTCCCCCTAGTATCAGCTTTAGTTGGGGGTTAGGGTTGTAGGCCTGCTTGGGCTTTTCTTCATATTGTATTGGTTGTTTGCCCTTGTCTATGTTGTAAATCACCTGCTTTTCTCTATCAGCTCTAGAGAAGAACGTAGAGTCATCCTCACCCCTTCTAGCATCCGAGGCCTTAGCCTTCTTGGGCTTATCAGAGTGACCAACTGATCTTAATAAGTTCAATTTCTCAAACTTGGCTACCCTGTCCAGCAAGTTTTGAAATGAGGTTATTGTAGCCATGCACAGGAAGGGCTGCATCTTGTTATCAATGTTGCCCATTAACAACTGTACAGCATGCTCCTCTTCTAATTGTTGCTCATATTTCATGCTTAGGTTACGCCAGAGAGTTATATATTTAGTCACTGATTCATCCCTTCTTCTCTTATCCAGAGCAAGGTCAGTGATCGTTATCTTCTCAGTTGTGCTGACGAATCTCTTCACGAATATATTTTCCAATTCTGCAAAAGCCTTCACAAAATCATTCGGCGGTTCAGTATACAATTTGAAAGCAGTTGCTGTCAAACTGCTGACGAATTGTCGAAAGAGTAGGGCGTTATTGCCTCCTGTGTTCCTGCAGGTAGCTTTAAACTATGCCAGGTGCTAGCTGGGGTTTTTATTACCGTTGAAAGTATTAAACTTTGGGACCGAATATTCTTTCGGGTACGATTCTTGGTCGTATATAGCCGGATATGGACGATCCTTGCCCACCAACTTTTCTGCTTGGTCAACAGCTATAATACCCCTGATCTTTTCTGTGATTATTCCTTCCAACTATGCAGCAGTCATAAGTTTGGAAGTACTTGCAACATTTTGTGAGGTGGGCTGGCGGACAATGTTATGAATCTCATGACCACCTTCATGAGTGCCCTGTACTCCAGAGACTTGAGGCATTTGAAAGTTTGGAGGATCCGGAGGAGGATTGGGCATAGGGCCAATTGTAGCATTTCTCTGCATCATTATCACCATTTAGGTCATCATCTCAGTCATCTTCTCATTTAATTGAGAGATTTTCCTATCCTTAGCTCCCATTTTTCGTCTCATATGTCGTCATATTTTAGCGAGTGTGATGTCTTCGGCATCAAAAGGATTCTCCTCTACTTCCTCCACTTCCTCTTCTCCTTGGGAATGGCCACCTCTGTTGCTAGTGGTGGACCCCTCTCTATGACGGCGTCGATATACTTGCCTAGGTGGAGGTTTCCAACGATCGTCATCTTCATCATCATCATAATTGGCGACATCATCGATATCTATATGTGTCACCATATAGACAACTTCCATATCTAAGGTGTTATTTGTTTCTTCCAATCCTTCTTCTAGGTTTTTCTCCATATATTGTTCGATATTTTCTTCCTCTTTGAGATATTCTCCTCCTTCCGTATTTTGTTCTTCTTCTATATTTTCATCTAGTACTCAGATCTCTGAGCGGCGATACCACTAGATCTCCGATTCTTGGTTAGGAAAGGAGATTTCTTCAACTAGTGGACTATGGTCGAAGTTAGTCTCTTCCTTTGGAGGGGATGGAGAGCGACGAGATCCCCTAGAGGATTTTCCAAGGTGTCGACCGCCGGGAGGGGTGTCACTATTGATCCTTTTTGGAACCCATTTCTGACGTTCTTTGTAAATGGGGGCGGATATCCGGGAAGCCTCACCGTATGTCACGCCTATACCTATATCAGTTCTTTTTTCTCTTCTATCTTCTTTATAAGGTTTTGGCCTCCAGATTTCTCTTCCTTTCCGCCGGGACCTTTCGGCGGCAGATCCCTGAACCCGAGGTTCAGGTGTCACGCCCCGATGCTCACCACGCAGGACATTTCTTTCTTTTCTCTCCACCACAACAGACAAGCGTTTTATTAGTGGAGTTCTTCTAGCTTCAATTATCAAGGGCCGCTGATACTTCTTTTTCTTCAGCCTTTCTCCTTCACTGTTTTCAGGACTCCGTATACCCGAGCTGAAAGAGTCTCAGGCTCTTTCTTCCTTGGAGGAATTGGGGCTTCAGACCGTTGATCCCAGAAATATTTCTTTAGCTCCCTAGTCGAGCTATTTCTCTTAACCCACTTCAGAATTATAAACCCATTCTGGGTTGGAATGGTAGCTTCAGACTCTTGGGTAGGTAGGTTTGAAGGGTGGATAGGCACCAAATGCTGTTGAGCTCGGAGTTCAGCATTCATCTTCCTTCTCTGCCTCCTTGTAAGCCTTCCTCCAAATGAGGAGGCTTCAACATCATATTTCCTGGGAGCAGATAACCCGGTTGACAGGGGTGTGATGTTTGTAGTCACCACAGAGACTCTTCCACCATTCACAATTCTCTTGGTGGTTAGGGCCTCAGGCTGTGATAGCCTCTCGAATACAGAAACCCTCTTACGAGGATTTTCAGCAACAGGTCATTGTGCCGGCAGATGCACACTATGGGTAGGAGCTCTGATAGTTCTTGTAACAACTGCAGGAAAATTAATGCTATTTTAATGTTTGGAAATAAGATTTCGGGATTTATAAGTTTGGAAATTTATCACTGTACACATAAAGCGGATGGTGGGGGGAATGATGATGAACCCGATCAAGATCACATGATTTTGTTGTCTTGGGCCATCATGGTTCCTAATCTACTTAGTCATAGTAGATAATTGACCCAACCTTACAAAAGGATCCTTATCGTGTAAGAATACCCCATGAACTTGGAGTGATAGTTTACCTAAGAAGACCGATTTGATTCCACCTTAACTAACAAAAAGTTTTGTATCCTATTAGTTATACTCTATTGATTCATTACTCAAAGATTTAAAGTCATTGAGAATCATACAGGCTCTATCCGCGGCTGTAATTTAGTGTTATCATTTAGCAGCAAAATCAACCGATCAGAGGGCCCAAGTCATAATCATTTACCTGTGGTGTCATTTGGTGGAAAAATCACCGATTAGAGGATACTTATCCCGTTCTTACTAGCAAAAGATAATTTGAGAATGAATCCTAATGATATTCGCGACTATACATTCACTCTTTGTGAGCGGAAGAGATTTTCAAATTTATCTATCTCGACAAGCTGTTGCGGAGAATGGATGGATTTTCATTTTAAATTATTATGTGATTAATTTCATCTTGGATATTTTAAGTTTTGTGATTACTGAAATTTAAACTTTTATCAAAATTAAAGCCCCTTAATGATTATTTTTGGGAAAGATAGAATCCCCTTCGGTTAAGATTAGCTTTCAACGCGGACATCATCAGGGCAATTTTGCAATCACTTTAAAAGATTTGAGTTTCCATTAGGGTTCATGGGTATTTTGAAAGGAAGAGTTCCCTGTGGTTGAGATTTTCCTTTCAACATGGCAATCATTGGGGTGACATCAAAGTTACTTTAAATATCGATATTTCCATTAGGGTTCATAGATATTTTGAAAGGCAAGATCCCCTCCAATTGAGATATCAACACGACCATAAATAGGGTGACACTAAAGTTTTTTCAAATATTTGTATTTATCAAAATTTTGGAGGCATTTAAAAAACGTGATCCCCTTCAGTTGATATTAGCTTTCAACACGATCATCATCAGAGACTTATCGGTATTTTCATTTCATTAGTTGAACACTATCAACTTATTTGCTTGCCAATAGACGACCGGGTTCAGCTCATAATTTTTGAAGTTATCGTATAAATATCGGAATCGAGAATATGTATTTTAATATATGTATTTTGCTCATAAAAGACCTTGAAGGCCTAATGTAAACGTATAAAATAAAATACTCAAATCAACGCTATGACCGCATATTTATTTGTTGGTTCAAGTAGTGTCAAATCCAATCCATTCAAGGAGATGAATCAAACTTGAACTTAGTTTCACTTTTGACCAGCGCAGCATTCTTAGGAAAGGGTTTAGGAGTGTAACGCACTTGTCGGAGCACATGCCGGTCATTAAATTTCATTTTAAATAATGTGCAAGCCATTTTATGTACGCATAATGTATGTTTGCACGCTTTAATCCTCATTACTTTTCAGTCCGTGTAACATCCTTAGACATTGCGCTTGTGTATTTACTGCGCTTATCGGGGCCCATACAAATAGTTAATATTTTTTTAAGTAAGATATGTGCATTTCAATAGTCGTAGAATTTACTTATAATTTTTATAGTCCGCACAACATTTTGAACATCACGCTTGTGTTCATAGCGCTCGTCGGGGCCCATACAGGAAACACTTTTTAGTGCATTTTACATAATACATTTATGGGATGATTGATACATTTTGCAGGATTTGTATAATGCATAATATGCTCTAATCATTAGCATGATGATGATGCATTTGCACAATGTGTAAGATAAACGCATACTTCGTGTGCATGTTGTATGTATGTTCGTATGATGTATTTGCATGTTATTCAAAATGCATGCATGATTCAATTGCGCGTTCCACGTACATTTGTATAGTGCATTCACACGCTATATATATAATTGTATCATATGCATAATGCATTAATATATTGCGTAGTCTATATGCATAATGCATTCGTATATCATATAGTGTATATGCATGTAACACAATGGATATATAAGACATGCGTGTGTTCACATACACATTTGCGTCTGTATTTATATATTTGCATACTTGCATATGCATTTACATGTTTGTATGCATACTCGAGTATTTTCATATGCATTTGTGTGGTCGAGATAATGCATTGCGTTTTTACTTGCATGTGCATTTGCATACTGTATGATTATTGATGTATTTGCAAAATGCACTTTCACACCCTACAGTATGCATACATATTATGCAATGCGCCCATATGAATGGAAGTATACGTGAATGCCACTTGATGTATATGTATAACATGTTTCTATGTCTTTGGTACATGCATACAATAGGGTGCTCGTAAACCATACTCTCTTTTGGTGATTTGGAGCATCGCGTGCACTTTAATGAGGGGTCGTGCAACCCGTGATACATAATAGTATGTTATTTTACTTCTTTTCAAAGACAAACGTTCATAGGGTATACGACATATTTATGGGGCACATATGAGTCCTAACTTTAACAACTGGCATACTACCAAGGCACCTATGTACTCATATCCCCTCCCCTTGTCATTTTGTGCTTGGAGTTTTGATTCAGCGAGTCCAACAAACTGATCAATTTTCTGGATTATAAATAAGGAACCCGACCCTAGTTTATTTACTTACACATTTCAATTTAAAGTGTGTTTCTGAGGGACCTGGGTGTGTACGAGCGAACTAGGAGCTAATGGTGAAAATTCTAGTTTTTGTGCTTGCTGGCGAGCAATCAATCCTCCTACAAATTCACTGTAAGTTCTATTTTATTACGTTTTGATTTTAGTTTATTTTTGTTTTTCAATGTTTAGAACTAAAGTTTTCGTGCATTTTTTGTTGGTATTAGGAATTAGGATAGATTCCTATTTTTTTCTAAATTTTATCTAAGTCATTTATTTAATTGAAAATTTTGGCAACACCCCAGCATCATCCCATATAGGAGGCTGCAATGGGGTATGGTTAGTCTTCCCGCTTGCCAAGAAAGATAGTCACGATCGATATCATGTGACATTGCAACCAAATTTTTAATTCCCACCTGCCAAAAAAAATAGTCATAGATCTTCAAGTATCTTTTTATTTAACAGTATTTCTCGACCCTGACACAAGTATTGAGGTCAACATGTGGGGTCTGCTACATGAATCCTTTTTCCGTTATTTCTGGTTAAGAGTCAAATTCTCATTTAAATCTAATAAAAAGATCATTTCTAATATTTTATAACCAAGTCTTTTTAGATCTACCTTTACCTCTCTTAAGATAAGCCAAATATAATAAATCTAATCTCCTAATTGGGTCATCAGAAGATCGATGTTTTATATGACCAAACCAGCTAAGGCGATATTCTTTAATCTTATCTTCCACTGGAGCTACTCCAACCTTTCACATATATGCTCATTTTGCATTCTATCTCTAAGGTAAACTCAATCATGCACATGGCATCCTCATCTCTACAACACAACTTAATTTTATGCTTCTCATTTATTAGCTAACTTTCTATGCCATAAAACATTGTAGGTCTCACCACCATCTTATAGAATTTTCCCTTAAGTTTGAGGGGTACTTTTCTATCACATAATAGACCCGATGCATTCCTACACTTCAACCATCCAACTTAAATTCTAATAATAATATCAATATCTATTTCATCATCACTCTAGACAAAAGACCCAATATATCTAAAATGTGTGCCCTTATTAATGACTTGACCGCCCAAAGTCACAATCCCCTCATTAGATTTATTGCTACTAAAATTGTACTCAATGCATTTGGTTTTAGATTTACTCAAACAAAAACTTTTAGACTCTAGGATAAACCTACATAATTCTGCTAAGAGAGTTGCGATTTACATGTTTTATCTTCTTGCAACTTGTATAGTTTTGATGATTCCAAATATTATTGTTTTAAGTTTTATTTTCTCCTAACACTTTTTCGAAAAATTATTTTTGCTCTTATGTGGACTAACATTTCAGGATAATCGAACTCCAGATAGTTTGTAAATTGAAGTTTGTAATTTTTATTCTAATTGAGTTTGAGAAAATATGATTTTAATTGAATAAGCTTAGCACACACACTTAGGGAGATCTTTAAAAATCATATTGATCGTACGGGATGAACCTCGTTCGTACGGGACGATCAAGTCAGTTATCCCCTCGGAAGAGTAATGGAACGAATAGGAAGTGGATAATCGAACTCCAGACTAATGAAGACTTCAAATCAAAATTCAGCATGAGATAGTTTGTAAATTGAAGTTTGTAATTTTTATTGTAATTGAGTTTGAGAAAATATGATTTTAATTGAATAAGCTTAGCACACACACTTAGGGAGATCATTAAAAATCATACTGATCGTACGGAACGAACCTCGTTCGTACGGGACGAACCTCGTTCGTACGGGACGATCAAGTCAGTTATCCCCTTGGAAGAGTAATGGAACGAACAAGAAGTGAGAAAATTTGTCTAAGTCCTGATCGTCCAGATGAATTTCTCAATTCGTCCCGGGACGATCTGCTCTGGATTCTCACTTTGTGCTGAATAGTCCAGACGATTCATCATGTTCGTGCGAGGACGAAATGCTCTCTGAAAAATTTTCGTCTAGACAAAATCCTATTCATCCCAGGACGAAATGCTCTCTAAAAAATTTTCGTCCAGACGAGCTCCTATTATTCCCAGGACGAAATGCTCTCTGGAAAATTTTCGTCGAGACGAACTCCCATTCGCCATAGGACGAAATGCTCTGTCTTTTGAAATTTTGGTAATGTCCTGCAGTTTGTCGAAAACAACCCATGAAATAACTGTTCGTACCGGACGAACATAGTTCGTACGGGATGATGATCGGGTACGAAGTCAATTCGTACCTATATACATTGGGTTTGTATGCAACTGATTTAAATAGATTCATACGGGAAGATCTGACGATCGTACGGGACGATCCACTTTGTATAGACTTGAAAATCAGCACTTTGGACGATTTTTTGTGTCTTTCATATATAAAGTCCAAATAAAACTCTCTTAATTTTTTTGCGTACTGATCTTCATGCCAATTGAAGGGAGAGTCAAGGAGAGAGTGTGAGAGAGTGTTTGAAGGAGGATTCTTACAACTGGAGCGTGAAGGATTCACTTGGTACTCAAAGGTAAGAGTCTCCACTTGTGGTTTGTGATCACTTCACTCTTTTCTCTCGTCCATCTAGATTTCTCGTGACAAGATCTGTCAAGGAGATCCGGTTCTCTGCCGACACTTGGAGAGTGATTAGACGAAGGGTTCTCTGCCAACACTTGGAGAGTGTGAAAGGACGAAGGGTTCTCTGCCCACATTTGGAGAGTGTGAAAGGACAAAGGGTTCTCTGTCCACACTTGTAGAGTGTGAAAGGACGAAGGGTTCTCTGCCTACACCGGGAGAGTGTGAAAGAAAGGACGGTTCTCTGCCAACACTTTGAGAGTGTAAAAGGACAATGGTTCTCTGCCGCACCGGGTAGTGGTGGAAGAGAGTTTTTGTAAAGGCTTCTCCGTCTTGCTGTGGGTGCAAAAGGATAGTCACTAGTAGTATTAGTGCAATACTCGGAGGATGTCTCCGGGGAGTGGATGTAGGTCGTGTATGATCGAACCATTATAAAACTTGTGTCTTTTATTGTTTTCGCTGCTTTTGTTTTTAATGTTTTAACTTGTGGTTGAAAAACGTTTTTTACAAAATTCACTAAAGTTATTTTCGGTATAAAATTTTTTAAAAGATTGATAAATTTTTAATTACCAATTCACCCCCCCCTCCTCTTGGTTAGCCGCTGGGACATAAGCTTAGATTTAACAACCTAATTCATATTAAACAAGTTTCAACAAGTGGTGTCAGAGCTTTGTTTCAAAATAATAAGTTTAGACTACTTTTTGATTAACGTAGATGGCTACATTTGAAAACCGAAATACACCTGAGGGTTACTCTATAACTAGACCTCCATTGTTTGACAATATTCATTTTGATTTTTGGAAAACACGCATGTCTACATTTTTACAGTCACTTGATTACCGTATGTGGATCTTAGTTTAGGAAGGGTATACAAAACCAACTAGACTAGTTGACGGAGTTAGAGTTGAAACACCGTTTGTGGACTGGACAGTAGAAGAACGTGACTTAGCACAACTAAACGTCAAATGCTTGAATAATTTCTTTTGTGCTCTTAAATCAGAAGACTACATGTGGGTTTCTACTTGCAAGAGTGGAAAGAACATATGGGATAGACTTTGTATAACTTATAAGGGGACTAATGAGGTTAAGCAATCTATACTCAATATCTTGTTGCATGACTATGAATTATTTAGCATGAAACCAAATGAATTCATTTCTAATATGTACACAAGATTCACACAAATAGTCACCTCTTTAGATGCATTGGGTAGGGAACTGACGAATGTTGAAATGTTTAATAAGATACTTCGTTGTTTGCCTACTGCTTATGATGATAAAATTACTGCAATTACAGAGTCTAAAGACCTAAACATTTACTTTATTGATAATCTTTTTGGATCACTAATTGCTTACGAGCAAGGAGTTAGCCAAAGAAAGATTAATGCAGGTGAACCACGAAGGGAGAAGAACATAGCAATAAAAGTAGAGGAGTCAGAGGTGAACACTCACAACCTGAGGATGAAGAAGACATCGCATTAATGACTAGACAATTCGGAAGCTTTCTGAAGAGGAAGCAGAAGAGATGCCAGCAATGGAATCGATGTAAATTTAATAGGAATGTCAATGTTTCAAATGATGTTATTTGCTATGAGTGCAGGAAACCTGGACATATTAAGACCGATTGCCCAAAACTCAAAGCCACTTTTAAGAAGGAAAAGGTAGAGGAGAAACCAATTGTGAAGAAGGACAAGAAGAAATTCCAAAGAGTTTTCTGGGCGGACTCAGCTTCAGACTCGTCAGAAACGGAAAAGGAAGAGGAAGTCAATAATCTGTGCTTAATGGTCGATAATCTTGATCAGTCATATCAAGAAGAGGTATGGGACTTGACTTACATCGAACATTTAAAAGTTTCTGAAAACATGCATGATACATATAGAAAGATAAAGAAAATGCATACTAGTCTGAGCTTAGAATTTGAGGAACTACAAAAAGAATATAAAATCCTTAGAAAAGATCATGCTTTAATGGATGACAACCACATGAAATTACTTGATGAATATGACGACTTGAATAAAAATCATGAAAATTTGAAATCATCCTATGTAGAACTTGAAAAAAATTTAGAAATTTTAAGGATGAATCTGAGAGCAAAATTTATAGATCTAATTATACATATCGAATTTTAGAATATATGAATTAATTTTATAAATTGAAGATAAATGCTCTCGAAGATAATAGGATACCTCTAAACTTGAAGATTTCACTAATCCTATTTTGTATCCTAAATTTATGCAATCCCTTAAAAGATAGATGAATAGTAGAAGACTTTGGAATCCATTTCCAAAAGTCAAATGTAATAATTGTGGATTGATTGGACATATAGCTCACACCTGTACTTTGAAGAAGAAAACTTATTTGGTGTGAAAACCTAAGATGTATAAACGTAGACAAATCATGCATGCATCTATTTATAAATTACCGAAAGAAGAACCTAAACTTGTTTAACTTCCCAGGTCTAACGTTTGATGATCTTGTAGGGTCGCTCTCACACAAGACCTCATGAGAGCATATGATACCTGGACAGCGGATGCTCAAAAAAAAATTTCCAACACTTGAGTATCCTACAAAAATTCCTCCATCAAATTTTCCAACACTTGAGTATCCTATAAAAATTCCTCCTGATTTTTTATCAAATCTTATAGAGTATTCAACAAAAGATATTTGGTAATTGAGGAGACCACACATGTTGTATTTGATGAATCTAAAACTTTGGAAGAGCCAAATGTTGTAGAAGATGAGATTGAGATAAACTCCCAAAAAATTGATAAAATAAATTTAGAAGAAAATTTGGAAGAAAATTTAGAAGAAAACTTGGAGATATAAAACCCTTTGCCTAGAGATTTGAGATTTTCTAAAAACCACCAAAAGGAATTGATAATTTGTGAACCTAGTGAGGGTGTAAGGACTAGGCGTGGACTAAACAAAGAACTCAATCATTCATCCTTCATTTCAACAATAGAACCCACAAATATTGATCAAGCATTTTCGGATGAATTTTGGATTTTGGCTATGCAAGAAGAGTTAAATCAATTTGTAAGAAATAAAGTTTGGGAATTAACTACAAGGTCAAAGGATCAAAGCGTAGTTGGAACTAAGTGGATATTCAAAAATAAAATGAATGACTCAGGAGTAGTCATTAGAAATAAGACTATATTAGTTGCTAAGGGGTATAATCAGATTGAAGGAATTGATTTTGAGGAGACTTTTGCCCCTGTAGCTAGACTTGAAGCAATTAGAATTTTGTTAGCCTTTACCTGTTTTAGAGTATTTAAACTGTATCAAATGGAAATAAAAAGTGTCTTTTTAAATGGGGTAATTCAAGAGGATGTTTTTGTAGAACAACCTCCAGGTTTTGAAAATTCTAAATACCCAAATCATGTTTTCAAATTGAAAAAGACATTATATGGATTAGCACTTCTGGAACATGTCAGTTTATTGAAAATTCTTTAGTCTCTTGGTCCAGTAGAAAATAAAATTCAATAGCCCTATCTACTGTTAAAGCTGAATACATTGCATTAGGAAGTTGTGTGGCACAAGTACTTTGGTTGAAACAACAGTTGATTGATTTAGGATTAACTATAGGCACTATTCCAATTTATTGTGATAACACTAGTGCTATTTACATTTCTAAAAATCTTATTCAGCATTCAAGAACCAAACATATAGATATCAAGCATCATTTCATAAGGGATCATGTATTCAAAGGAGAATTGAACTAATTCATGTTTCTATAGAAAATCAACTTGCTGACATTTTTACAAAATTTTTAGCCTTTGATACTTTCAGTGCATTAAGAACAATGCTTGGTGTGATCGATTTGAATGCTTAATTAAAATATTTCTGCAGCATTGATGTATGTTTTTCTAGTTAATACTTTTGTGTGTATTTTTTTTTAGTTTGTGATTTTCTGTATTTGGATTTGTGTTTTTATTTTTTGTTTTTGAGTTTGTGTTTTAGTTTTATAAATTTCTCACATCTAGACTTTGGATTGCATATTTTTGAAAATTTGAGTGAAAATCGACCAGGATGAAATAAGTTTCGTACGGGACGAATTGTGTAGTGTGATAACTGTCGTATTTGAACGGTTTGCGTAGAGTTTTTCAGTTTTTATTTTTCACTTCGTCTAGACGATCGTCACGATCGTCTGAACGAACTTTTCAAACGTCTGTACGATTGATTGTCAGTTAAACGGATAAGGTCGTTTTTAATATTATAATTGTACGTACGAACCTTTGGTTCATCCGAACGAACGTTTGGCGATTCGATGTGGGGGATGGTTTCAACTGCCATTAAAACGATCTTAAATTTCTGATCGTCCAGGACGAACACCTGTTCGTCTATACGATCGTTTGGTCAAAAGTCTGTACGAATCGACGCATCGTTACTTGTGTGATTACGAAAAGCCATTTCTTTTTTGGACTCCTTCGTTCATCCATACGAAATTTATTCGTACGGGACGAAAGTAATTTCGTCGGTACGAACAGTCGTATTTCATTAAATTGACAGGCTTTGAACTCAACAGTCATCCCTCACATAACCCTTTCAGACCCCTTTTTCTTTTAGATCTTATCCATAGCAAGCTCAAGCAAACGACAAAAGGTTCTAGCCAAGGGTCCACACAAGAACTCAAGTGATAATTTTCTGTCCAAAGCCAATGAAGAGTCATTTCTTAGATTTGCCTCTGCTAAGATCACCCATTCTAGAGTTCTTATTCAAGAACAACTGACCTTTCAGGTAATGAACTTGTTTGCTTCCACTCAATGTAGTCTCAATTTCACACTAGTCCACTTCTACAACAAAGAGACTTTTCACTACTTCCTAACAAACATGTCTTTCAATTCTGACCATTCTGTGATTAAGTCATATATTTTAAAAATAAAGTAAAAATCACAAAGGCAGACTTAAGAATTTTTTTGAATTTAAGGACTGAAGGGATTAGAGCCCATACCTTAATTACTACTTTTGATTTTGACTGAACTGAAATTAATGAAGTGATTAGAGGAATCATATTTAAGGAGAAAATGCCTAAAGTATCCTCTCTTGTTCGCAATGCTCATATCATCCAGCATGTTTTTCGAACTTCCATAATTCCTAAATTTGGTGATAGAGTCAACATTAGTCCTCTTGTTTCAACAGTAACCTACTTGATTATGACTAACCAACCTATAAATGAAGCCCAACTAATCCTTGACTATCTTTATGGACTTTCTGAAATTGGTCATATCGCCCATAAAAGAAAAAAGAACATTGCCTAGGATATATTGTTGCCTACATTTTGGAGAAGAAGTATGAATTGGTTCATCCAGTTCAAGATTTTAAAGAACCTCTCTACTACAATGACAGATCTTTCAGAGCAATCTTCAATAAAGATGAACCACGTAAAACACATGTTATTAGTGACTCAGAGGAGGAACTTGAACCTGCACCTGCTAGTGAACTAAATTATCAAGATTTGGTTCAGAGATTTGATCGCTTAGAGTCTCATTTTGATCAAGAATTTGATCAAATTGAAACTCACTCACAGCAGCAGGATGTTCAGTACAATCAAAACATGGGATATATGCGAGAACAGATAAATAACATAAGTTCAAATATGCTCATGATAAGCAGTTACTTTAATTTTTTAAGTACTGTACCTCCTCCAGATCAAGGCCCATCAGAGTGACTCATGTACTTACTTATGATTTCTTTAGTTGATGTGATTGTGATGTAGTAGATTGAAATTATTTGATTATTTGTATGAAGATTTAAGATTTGTAAATGAGAGAGATTCTTAAATTCGTTAAATTTTCTTAATAGACAGATTTAATTTTATGTTTTAGTTGTGTTAGTTTTATTTTATGTTTTAGCTTTTATGTTTTATATAGTATTAATATCAAATTTCACTGAATGTAATATTCTCTTTTATGATATCAATATAAGTTATCTTGTCTTGGTTTTAATCTTGTTTTGAAATATGTGTTATCCTATATGACAATCTTTAAAAATTTTGATCTTAAGAGTGTTATACCTTGAAGTACAATACAAAATTAAATTCATTAGAAAAATCTAATTTAGAAAATTTAAGTTTTGCTTATAACTTGATGTAATTAAGATTGTCAATTTCATGTATCTTATTAGACTACATTAATGTTTAATATTATTATTGCAATTGATATGTTTTCTTATTTTGTATTTCACTTATCAATAAATATTGATGTACTTAAAAATATTTGAAATTTTTTATTATTAATTTTGGAAAGATCAATATTACTCTTAAAAAATGTACAAATATACAAAAATCAAAAGGAATGCGCAATGGTTCGCAATTTGAAAAAGAGGCATAAAATAAGCTCACAAGTAAAAAGATGCACAAAAATGTGCCACAAACTATTGAATAAGATGCGCAAAGCGCCACATGTGGTAGTTAACTCTTTCCATAATCTTTCAATCTTTTAATTCAAATTGATCTTCTATACATTTTTATTTCTTATTGAAATTAGAAATATACAAATTTTATATTCATCCTTATGCAATGATATTCTTTATCTTAGTGTCTAAATTGATTCATGTTTTTGATATATCTTTTTTATTATAAAAGTTATATCTCTTCTTAAATTCTATGAATCATTATTATTTAACTAATGATTTGATTTTATTTGCAAAATTTATTTCAATCACTTTCAAAGATCAATTATCAAAGAATTATCATATGACTGCTTACATTTTTGTTCTTTTTTTCTTTTCTTTTTGCTGTTGTCAAAAAGGGGGAGAAAATAATGTTTGTATTTTTTTTCTATTATCGTATTTTTTTTGTATCGTATTTAAAAAAAAAAAGAGAGATATTTGTTGTGCAATGCCTTCTTATTTTCATACGTTCATCAATTCAGGGGGAATTTAGGAGATTCTTAGAATTTGAAAATTATACAAAAAATAATTGTTTTGTCATCGTAAAAAAGGGGAAGATTGTTAAGAGAGTTCCTATTTGCATGTTTTATCTTCTTGCAACTTGTATAGTTTTAATGATTGCAAATATTATTATTTTAAAATTTGTTTTCTCCTAACACTTTTTGGAAAAATTATTTTTGCTCTTGTGTGGACTAATATTTCAGGATAATCGAACTCCAGACAAATGAAAACTTCGAATCAAAATTCAGCATGAGATAGTTTGTAAATTGAAGTTTATATTTTTTATTGTGATTGAGTTTGAGAAAATATGATTTTAATTGAATAAGCTTAGCGCACACACTTGGGAAGATCTTTAAAAATCACACTGATCGTACGGGACAAACCTTGTTCGTAAGGGACGATCAAGTCAGTTATCCCCTCGAAAGAGTAATGGAACGAACAGGAAGTGTGAAAATTTTTCTAAGTCCTGATCGTCCAAACGAATTTCTCAATTCATCCCAGGACGATCTGCTCTGGAATCTCACTTTGTGCTGAATAGTCCAGACGATTCAACCTGTTCATTCCAGAACGAAATGCTCTCTAGAAAATTTTCGTCCAGATGAAATCCTATTCGTTCCAGGATGAAATGCTCTCTGGAAAATTTTTGTCCAGAAGAGCTCCTATTAGTCCCATGATGAAATGCTCTTTGGAAAATTTTCTTCTAGACGAACTCCCATTCGTCCCAGGACGAAATGCTCTGTCTTTTGAAATTTTGGTAACATCCTGCAGTTTGTCGAAACCAACCCATAAAATAATTGTTCGTACCGGACGAACATAGTTCGTACGGAACAATGATCGGGTACGAAGTCAGTTTGTACCTATATACATTGTTCGTATGCAACTGATTTAAGTAGATTCGTACGGGACGATCCACTTTGTACAGACTTGAAAATCAGTAGTCTTTGGATGGTTTTTCGTGTCTTTAATATATAAAGTCCAAATAAAACTGTCTCATAATCTTTTTGCCTACTGATCTTCGTGCCAATTGAAGGGAGAGTCAAGGAGAGAGTGTGAGAGAGTGTTTGAAGGAGGATTCTTACTATTAGAGCGTAAAGGATTCACTTGGTACTCAAAGGTAAGAGTCTCCACTTGTGGTTTGTGATTACTTCGCTCTTTTCTCTCGTTCATCTAGATTTCTTGTGAGAAGATCTGTCAAGAAGATCTGGTTCTCTGCCAACACTTGGAGAATGTGAACAGACGAAGGGTTCTCTGCCCATGCTTGGATAGTGTGAAAGGATGAAGGGTTCTCTGCCCACACTTGGAGAGTGTGAAAGGACGAAGGGTTTTCTGCCTACACCGGGAGAGTGTGAAAGGACAGACGGTTCTCTGCCAACACTTGGAGATTGTAAAAGGACGACGGTTCTCTGCCGCACCGGGTAGTGGTGGAAGAGAGTTTTTGTAAAGGCTTCTCCGCCTTGCTGTGGGTGCAAAAGGAGAGTCACTAATGGTATTAGTGCAATACTCTGAGGGTGCCTCCGGGGAGTGGATGTAGGTCGTATTTGACCGAACCATTATAAAACTTGTCTTTTATTTTTTCCGCTGCTTTTGTTTTTAATGTTTTAACTTGTGGATGAAAAATATTTTCTACAAAATTCACTAAAGTTTTTTTCAGTATAAATTTTTTTAAAATATTGATAAATTTTTAATTACCAATTCACCCCGCCTCTTGGTTAGCCACTGGGACATAAGCTTAGGTTTAACAACCTAATTCATATTAAACAAGTTTCAACAAATTCAAGTATAACTTCAACTCCCTCTCTAGTCTTATTAACAAGAAGAATATCATCAGCAAAAAGCATACACCATGATACATCCTCCTGCAAATGTCTAGTAAGAACATTTATGACTAAAGCAAAAATATATGGGCCTAAAGCTGATCTTTGATGTAATCTAATTAAAATAGGAAAATACTTAGTCTAACCTCATTGTGTTTGAACACAAGTAACAACTCTCGCATACATATCATTAATAACTCAAGTATAAGCATTATTAACCTCTTTCTTTTCTAAAACTCTCCATAGTACTTTTCTTGAAACTTTACATAAGCTCTCTAAATAAATAAATATCATATGTAGGCCTGCCTTATTCTCCATATACTTCTCCATCAAACCTCTAAATAAATGTATAGCTTCCATGATAGATCTACTCGGCATGAATCCATATTAATTTTGAGAAACATTAGCATCACGTCAAAACTTATGCTCAATAACTCTCTCCCAAAGTTTTGAAGTGTAACACCATTATTTAAAATTGTGCAATATCACCCTGAGGCCTGCCTCAGCACAATTCCGATAAAAAATGTCTCGAGGCTTATTCCTTGAGCTATTTTATGAAGTTTGTTCCTCAGTATGGATGAGGCCCGCCTTGAGGTGCACGCCTCAACCGATTTATATTTTTTTTATTAAAACTTACCTAAATCTTAAACTAAAACTCTGAATTATTCTCATATTTATGTTGATGAAAAATATTTATAAAAAAGAAAGATGATTGAAATAAACGAAGAAGAAGCATTAAACTCCACAGGATGAGGCAGGGGTGAAAACAATTTGTTATGATGACGACTCAAATAAAGACTCCCTCAGTGATGAAAGTGTAGATGATTTCTGAGTTATTGTCAAGTATGTTATTTTTTTTTAAGAATTAAATGTGGATGAATAAGGAACTGAGAAAGAAAAAAATTTGAAGTTGAACTTGATGTTATAGGATACTTTTACATAAGTTAAATATTTTATGTTGTTTTACTCTTATAATACTTAGATTTCAATTTTATTTTATGTTATTTATCAATTGCTACTTTACGTCTTATGTAATTTTTTGTTTCATATGTATGTTAATTTATCATTTCATAGTTAAATAGAAAGTTAATATATCATTATTTAACATATTATTTGGGTATACAAAAAATCACTTTTAACCTTTATTTTCCACTTTACGCAATTTTTGAATTTTGAGGCTTTTGACTCACCTCACGAAAAAAAATGTTCAATACCCAATTGCGCAATTTTAAACCTTATATGAACATTAACTTAATTTCTTTATAACTTACACACCCTTGTGCATCACCTTTATTTTTAAAAATAGGAATCAACACGCTAATTCTCCACTCATCTGATATCTTTTTAGTCTTTAAAATAATATAGAAACGTTTCGTAAGCGAATAAATTAATTTATTTACTAAGCATTTCCACACCTCTATTGGAATATATCAGGTCTAACAGCTTTTTCAAACTTCATTTTCTTTAAGGCCTATGTAACTTCGGTTTTACTAATACGTACATAAAAATAAAAATCTCTATTTTTATTTAGGATAATAAGGCCACTAAAGTCAATCGTATTTACAAAATCTTTATTGAAAAGATTTTCTCCACCTTTGTTGAATATCCTCTTCTAACAAAAGCACTTTTTGATCTTTATCCTTAACGCACTTTACTTGAACAAAATTATTACATATGTTGCACCAATACACCTATTTATGAAGGCGTATTGTATATGCTACACCGATACACGGATATGCCTCCAATATGGCATCGATACGTGTCGGATACGGCTTCGCCGTATTCAATTAAAATACTATTTAATTTCAAAAGGACACGTATCTGAAACGTGTGTCTGTTGAAAAATAAAAAATGTCGTATTTACTTTCATGGCTGCAAGCGAGGTTCTCTCATTTCCAAGATGGATTTGAGCGTCTTGATGATATGAGAATATTAGAAATTGCTAATATTTCACTTGATGAGCCTGAATTAAAAGCTATGATATTTATTGAAGATGATATAGAAGTTCAAAGAAAAACCACTGAAGAAGCTAATCATATCATTCCGTCTATTGAATAGTTGAAACTTCATGTGCTAAAAATTTATGATTATGCTTTTGTTGTTGTACTAGACATTTAATGCTTACTTTTATTTTGATATTATAAGCTACAAGGCTACAAATGATGTTACTTTCATTTTTTTTGTAATTTCAAATATTATTAATTTGATTGCTTTCTTAATTTTTATGTATGATTTATAAATTATAGTGTCGTGTTCGCGCCGTACCCGTATCCTGTATTTTTAAAAATTAACGTGTCTCATATATGTATCGTCTCGTATCCGTGTCACTGTATCCGTAACGGTGCAACATAGATTATTACGTATTCTATTCCTTTGCTTTGCTAACTTATACATACATTTTTCTCCCTCCTTAGTATCTAATCTATTATATAAATAATTAAAAACTAAATTCTTTGCATCACTTTACTTGGCAAAATTCTTTGCATCATATCTAACATACCATCGAATAGATTTCAAATAAAAAGCATTCGAAATAGGACATCTCTTCGCTACCATTTTTCCTTTTGTGCCTTGGATAACAGCTCAAAGAACCACGAACAAGGGAAAGGATACAGAAGGGGGCTCTTCCACTTTCTTTTTAAGCAGTTTTGAATTTAAATGGATTTTTTTGTATTTTGCTTCTCCCACATATATACTTCTCCCATAGTCAATTCCAATGAGGATCAAGGACTTCCGTTTCTCCTACATTCATGGATTTCCCACATACAATGCTGACGAACATAAAGAGTTGACATAAATGACTTCCCTACTGATACAGCTACTGTCAAAACACCACTTCACCTACAACGACAATTCTCATGCAGACTGCATCCCGGCTTCTTGGAAGCACAGTTTAATCCTCGATAGTGTATCCATATCTCTATAATCTTCCTCAAGCAAACAAATAACAACAATTCTAAGGGGTGGAAATATCAGATAAATCTCATGAATATTGACTCTCTTTAAAAGCACAAAGACATTAACTGATGAGAGAAAGCATCACAATGCCTTCGGCATTTCATTTCATAGAGCAATTCCAGTCCTATTTTGCTTCAAAACGTAGAATAAGCCCAAATTATTTGTTATTTTATGCCTAAAGATAGAATTTTTCTAGTTTTTTAACAAGGTGCTTTAGATAGATAAATATATATCAGAAACCATCTAATCTTATTTGATAATAAATAATAAACTAAAAAGGATGCTTCTGATTTAAGCATACCAAGACAGAACAATGTATAATATTTTTGTTTATGTTTATGGAGTAGTATTATAATTTTTTCTACATTGCATAAGAGATTCTTGGTTTGTAGTACTTAAAAAAACATAAATTACTTACTGGAGCAAGTGACAATGCTTTTAACATCAAAGCTGCACCCAAAATGTCCATAAGAAAACCGATAACCCAATTTTTGTTTAATAGATATGCTTTAAGCACCTGCAAAGCAATAACTGACAGTTACTAAACATAATGCCATTTTATTGGTTCGAGTTTTGAACTAAGATATGTGCTAAATTTGAGTCAAATCCGTAGTTGAAAAAAAACTTGGTAATAATAGGTAAAACATAGATTAGATCTAGAATCGACCAATGTGACAAGAAACTCAGAAATTTTTAGACAACTCATCTTCACAATCATCATCATTGCCTTGGAATTGGTTTTATGAATTATCCTTTTACGTGCTTCTGGATGAGTGCTCCACGATGTGTAAACCTATTATGTGGAAATATTTTTGTAATTTTTTTAACCATATTACCTTAAATCTACCCATTTTCCCCATAATTCTTCAAAACTAGTTTTATCTACCCGTCAAATGAGTGCATTTTCTTAAACTTAGGTGTATATGTCAAAACTATGTAAGTTTATGTTCTATTATATTATATTCAAGGACAAGTTACCCCTATAATAATCATTAGCTTTACCCTAATCATTTAGAGCCAAATTTATTTGCCTTTTATGAGTCCTCATTTCTATTTGTTTCTTACTAGGTGTTACATGATATATTAAATATACTCTTCGTAAATCATTTTTAACAACTTCTATCAAATTAACCTTAGATTTACCTCTTCACCCCAATCCTTTGACACTAATTTTATCAACTCATGTAATGAGTACATTTCCTACCCTACATTGTATTATAAATGTTTAAACTCCCTAAGTCTATTTTAAATTATATTATTTACAATAGCTGTCACACCAACCCTTCCACTAACATAATAAGTATTTATTTTATCCATTTTAATTTTCTCATACATCCAATTTAAATATTTTCATTTCTTCCATGCACAACCTAGATACCAATGACTTTTTATTTTTGTTGTCCAACGATCAAATACATACAAAATCATTACCCTAATTATGGTGCTACAAAACTTTCCTTTACTTCTCCAAGATATCATGTTTTGGCATAATATTCCTACGACACTTTTCCATTTTAACCATTCAACATTAACTTTAGAAGTTACACAACCCTCATTTATATCTTCATTCATCCGAATAATAAATCCAAATTACTAATCCTATCACACCTAAGTTGCATTTTAGATTATAATAATATTGATTAATATAAATTAATATCACATCTATTAAAATATTAATCATATATTTCATTTTTGTTGAATATAATGGAATTAATAGATATTATGATTTATAGGAAGATTAATATTTTGTGCATTCAGGAAATTAAATGGGTTGGAAAAAAGACTAAGGAGATTGATAGTTTAGGATTTAAACAAAACAATGGTATTCGGGTAGGAGTTGTACTAGAAATGGTGTATGCGTGATTATAGATAAGAGTTTAAAAGATAATATTATAAAAATAAATAGAACTGAAGATATAATTATAGTTTTAAAGATTGTTGTTGATGTTGAGATTGTTAATATTATATGTACTTATGCTCCTCAAGTGGGTTTGGATATGATTTCAAAATTAAAATTTTGTAATGACTTAGAAGAATTAATACAAAAGATACCGCTTGAAGAAAAAGTTTTTATTAGATGAAATTTAAAATGACATGTTGGTAGAGAGGTGGATGATTTTAAAAACATTCATAGTGGACATGGGTGGTAAGATCATATTAGATTTTTCTTTAGCTTAAGATTTTTTAATTGTTAATAACTTGTTTAAGAAAAAAAATGATCATCTCATCACTTATAAAAATGGATATAATAAAACTCAAATTTATTATTTTCTTATAAGAAAATTAGATCGTTTATATTATAAAGATTGTAAAGTTATTTCGAACGAAAATTTATGAACCCAACATCGATTATTAGTTTTGGACTTTAAGATAGTGGAGCAGAAAATTAAAAAATAAAGTTAAACGATATTCTATGATGCTTTAAAGAAAATGAAGTGTGGAAAAGCTGTTTGACCTGATGATATTCCAATAGATGTATGAAAATGCTTAGGAGATGAAGAAATTTCTTGGCTTAATAAACTTTTAATATTGTTTTGAAGACTAAAAAGATGTCTGATGACTGGAGAATGAGTGTGTTAATTCCTATTTTTAAGAATAAAGGTGATACACAAGATTGTGTGAATTATAGAAGAATTAAGTTAATCTGTCATACTTTAAAACTATGAGAGTGATTTATGGAGCATAGGTTGCGGCATGATACTAATGTTTCTCAAAATCAATTTGGATTCATGCCGGGTAGGTCTACTATGGAAGCCATACATTTATTGAGAGGTTTGATGGAGAAATATAAAGAGAATAAGGAGGATTTACATATGATATTTATTGATTTAGAGAAAGCATAAGATAAAGTTTCAAGATAAGTGCTATGAAAAGTTCTTGAAAAGAAAGTAGTAAATAATGCTTATATTCAAATTATTAAAGGTGTGCATGAGCTATTGCTCGTTTTCAAACACAAGGTGATTTGATCAAGTATTTTTCTATTTCGGTTGGATTTACATCAAGGATCGGCCTTAAGCCCATATCTTTTTTCTTTAGTCATGGATGTTCTCACTAGACATTTGCAAGAGGACGTACCTTGGTGTATGCTTTTTGCTGATGATATTCTTCTTGTTGATAAGACTAGAGAGGGAGTTGAAGGTAAACTTGAATTATGAATGTCAACCTTAGAGTCTAAAGGTTTTCACTTGAGTGGATATAAAACTAAATATATAGTGTAATTTTAGTAGTAATAGACCAAGTGAGTGGATTATGACTTTGGGCGATCAAGTCATTAATAAGAGTAAACATTTTAGATATCTTGGATCTATTATTCAGAGTGATGGTAAAATAGATGGGAATATTATCAGCAGAATTCAAGTTGGATGGTTGAAGTGGAGAAATGCATCAGGCTTATTGTGTGATAGAAAAGTCCCCCTCAAACGTAAGGGAAAATTCTATAAGATGGGGGGTGAGACCTGTAATGCTTTATGGTGTAAAATGTTGGTCATTAAAAGAGAAGTATAATACTAAGCTAAGTGTTGTAGAGATGAGGATGCTCAAGTGGATGAGTGGCTTTACCCTTAAAGATAGTATACGAAATGAGCATATACATGAAAAGGTTGGAGCAGCTCCAGTACAAGATAAGATTAGATAGAGTTGCCTTATATGATTTGATCACATAAAATGGCATCCTTCCGATGACCCGATTAGGAAAGTAGAGGTATTAGATTTGACTTATGTAAAGAAAGGTAGATGTAGACCTAAAAAGACTTGGTTAGAAAATATTAGAAATTATCTTTCTTTATTAGATTTAAATGAGAATTTGATTTTTAACAGGACACAATGGAGAAAAAGAATTCATGTAGCCGACTCCACCTAGTGAGATAAAGGCATTATGTTGTTGTTGTTATTGTTGTTGTATTCAATTTTTGTTTACTAATTATAACTCTTCTACCTTCTAAATATGTCTCCATTGTTTAAATGATTCACTTAAAAATAATATGATCTAAAAAACATATTAAGATACTTAACTTTGAATTTAACTTCTAAATATCTTCATAACAAAAATTAAAAAATAAACTCAAAGCTAATCTACAAAAGAAACCTACTATCACTAAAAACTCACAGGTCACCCAACAACTATTAATCAGAGTGCTCACATTCATATATTTAAATAGTCAATATACATTTGATACACATTTCTGTCTTAATCCTTACCAAATCAATTCTTATGGTACTCAATCATATGACTTCAAGATCAATAAAAATCATACTTTTTGCACTTTATACTTCTTTATCAATTATCTTAACACAAAATTTTCTTTAATAAAACATCTTAGAAAAATACAAAATTTGTTCACAAAAGTTGATGTGATTTTTTTAAGCCTATATTCCATTACTCTATCCCATAGCATCATTCTATGACTCAATTCATCTATAATTAACACAATCTTGAACATCTCTTACATATTAATATCAAAATAGGGTTTTTTTTCATATCATTTGGCATCTTAATCTTCAATATTCTATTAAAAGGACAAGTTAACTAAATTATAGTAGTATTCACTATAATCCTCTAAATCTCAATAAATATCTAATTGAAATATATAGTCTCAGATATATGCATCTTCTTCTAATAATTCATTATGCCTTTTTAAAATAATTTATTCCTTAAAACTCTCATTTAATAATTTCTTGTAGTATTTAAATCTTTTTCTGATGTCTTCATTTTTAACCAAGATCTTATTATCTTCACTTCTAATCCATCAAACATAATAAAAAAACTCAAAATCACTTATCTCTTGCATTAGATATTCTATATATATCCCATTTGCTTCTCCTTGAGTACTAAGCCTATTATATAAATTCTAGAAAGTTCTAACTTTGGTTTTGCACATTACACTCTTCATAAGACTTCTAGCTTTCTTATAATCATTGTAGGACTCAATATTTTTTCCCAATTTTTAAAAGAAACTTTCTTCTCTTTAGTAATTTTTTGTTCATCATGTTAGAAAATCCCCTTTGTCGCATAAAACGGCGGCCTTCCGATGACCCGGTTAGGAAAGTAGAGGTATTAGATTTGACTTATGTTAAGAAAGGTAGAGACAGACCTAAAAAGACTTGGTTAGAAAATATTAGAAATGATTTTTCTCTATTAGATTTAAATGAGAATTTGACTTTTAATATGACACAATGGAGAAAAATGATTCATGAAGCCGACCACACGTAGTGGGATAAAGGCTTGACGTTATTGTTGTTGTTGTTGTTTTTGCATGTTAGAAAATCCCCTAGTTTGACAACCAAGTCAAAAACTACTATATGTATTTTTCATGCATCCTAAAAACTCAACCTAATCTCAATAAGTATGTTACCTATCTCCTAATGTCCTCTATTTTCTTTACAAGTGCCTTGTCTACAACATGTAGGTATCACACAATAACATATTTGCATGGTATTGAAGCATATCTCCCATTCTTATTATGCATTAATACAATTTTAAAGACCGACTAAAGAGGTGATTGGTGGAGTGATTGGATGTAAGTAGTTACTTTGACTAGTATCATATAGAGGGGTTTCTCTATTTGGTGATTGGTAAAGAGCACCAAAGGGCAAGCAAGATGTGACAATGAATTTTGAATGAGACGAAATCAATGACAATCACAGTGGAAGTAATCAATAAAGTGATATGATATGAGAGGCGGCATGCATTCCTCTATCACCGGTGAGTATAGTCGGTGTAGTACTCGCGCTTAGGTTTAAAGAGAAAGGATACGAGGGAAGAAGAATGCAAATATAATTAAAGTGGGAAAAATATTTGGGTTAGCAAATATTTTCGCATCATATGTTTCTCTCTTATATAATGGAATGAACATCTCTCTATCTAGTTGTGGATGCAAACAAATTCATTAAGCGATGCAATTTTGCTTCTCTCTTGTTTTATTGCCTTCTTCCTTCAAGATTATTTTTCTTATTCTCATGATCATCATTGCTCTCATGCAAGTGCTTTTTCTCAACACCTCACTCGACATAATCTCCTTGTCAATGTTTGATCATTTTCTAGACTATCCTAGAACATCCAAGAAAATTCTTCTAAATGGAGCTAGCTACCTTATCCCACATCAAACATGACTCAAGTAAAAAATTTCAAAGTTCCTCTACATCAATCTATCTTGACATGTTAATAATTTCTCACCTTTCAAATTTCATCACTTCCAAGGGATTATATTGTTTTGAATGTTTTCTTTAAGAAATTACAAGATGAAACTCCCACCATACATTTAATATAATTATTCCTCAATTTATCCTTCTTAATTATACTACATATCTATCTTAAAATTCTAATTTTTAGAATGCTCAACTAGTACATTAACAACTTTTTTAAAATAAACTAGCACATTAACAACTCCTTTAAAACCCAACACACAAATCTACACAACATAACCAACCTGATTGCAATTTCAAAAAATTTACAAATGCCTCTCAATGATTTTCTTATCTTATGATACTCTTGAGACATATGCTCAATTTAATCACCTAACTTTAATTCTAGCAGTTATATGATATCATTTTTTTTCTATATAGTACATCCAAGATATCAAGCCTACCACACATAGATATCAATTGTTCATCGAACAATATTCACTAATCTTTAGAGAATTAATATGAAGAATTACATAGTAAACCCAATAAGAAAATTTCAATTAGGAATAATAGGTTCCATTAGAAAAAGGATAAGAGCAATATTCAAGCAACACCAAACTCCATAGGTTCATTTTGAACACCCTATGAGCCCCAAGAGTATCATAAGCAATACCCTATGAGCCTCATTTTGAAAATGCAGAGGTCCAAGGTCATTAAAATTAGATCCCATCTGTCGAGTTCATATCAATTAAGGGGATGTTATGTGTGCGAAAAAGTGGATGCAAAGCAAAAGAATTGCATGAAAAATAAAGTTATGGCGTCTGTTGAATTAAAATTGATGTATTATTATTTACTTCACCAAATGATTCTTTCTTTTTGACAGCAGTCAAGCCGTGCTCAAGGGGGAATGACACAATAAGCTAACTAGATCCCATCCCCTCTCAACTAACTAACGGACAAAATCCTCCTATTCAAGACCACATTTTGATAGTACGATTGTCTTCCTCGCTGGCACTATCTCTTGCAGGGATGGCCTTCAATTTAATCAGAAAATATCCCCTCACACGAACATTCAAACTCAAAATAGAAGAGGACTGCTTCAAGAAAAATCTATCTCTTCTCTCAATCCAAATGTGCCAATCTTCCTCAGCTATTCCAAGCTCTGCGCCGTGGGATTCTCTCTCCTCACAAACTACCAAACAAACCGCCTCACCAAAAAAATATCATATATTTTTCATATGCAAGGACCAGTAAAATGACATTCTTTGCAGAAAACAGATCAGCAAACTCTCCACACACTGACATCACAAACCCAAAAAATCCGAAATCTTGCCCATATTCCAGTATATACAACAGATTGAAATCCCAAACTCGATAGCCTAACCTATAATGGGATCAGCTCTTACCAATTAAGGACAAATAGGATAGCACATATCCACAGTAAATGAAATAAAAAAGCTCCAAATTGGATAAAATATCAAACCAGCGAAATCATACAACGATCAAACCAATCCTTCACATTTGGATTAAGAATACTACCTTGGGCCTGAGAGAGAGTGGGGGGAGGACAACCGTTCCCTTCTTCTGGAGGACCTTGCCGATGTTGTTCCCCGCTGTTGCCATCAGAGTCAGGCATATCGAATCCCACATCGTTCTTTCACTTTCCGCAAACCCTCGATTGTCTCGTTCTTCTTCGATTGCTTCCTTATCCCATCAAAATTAGTGAAGCTCGACAAAGTAGATATGCGCAAAGGAATGAGGTGATTCGCGTCTCACCGATTTCTTGCTTTCCCTTACGAGTTCAAGTCAATATTGTTTGAAATAAAAGAATCAACCAATCAATTGTTTTACGAAAATGGCGATCGATGCGCACGACAATGGTGGCCAAAGGTTGATGTTTTTTTTTTTTTTTGCTTTAAAATTAAAAATTGATTCGCAATAGAAATTAACTTTCTTTGCCCATAATAAAAAATGGAATTTGAAGAAATATTATTTGTAGGTATATTCCCGAAAGTTCTCTTCACTTGTCCCGAAATTTGCTAGCATCAGTATTGGGTCCAACCATTTTGCAATAAGCTTTGTGATGATTGTTCCATGTTTAAACAGCCATGTTCAGGCAACTCTCTCTATTTTTTTTTTTAAAAAGAAATGCATAGAGCAATTTTATTGATAAAACCAAGATACATGCAACTAAGTAATAGCACTCCTATCACATTCCTCCTTTAACAAATAAACAAAATAAGGATGAATCTTGTTACAACCAATACTATCCCAAATGAAATCAAAAGAACAAACATAGTTAGCACAACAATCAGTTAACTTATTACAATCCCTATTCATAAAATGAAATAACACTTGGTTAAAATCTCTAAGAAAAGATAAATCTTTTGACTTCAAGAAAGCTTCCTTAGCATCTTCATTATTCAGCACACCTTGAACATACTTAATTACATTATAATTATCACCTTCTATTATGATTCCTTTCACCTCATACATCCACTCTTGAAGAACCTTTCTCAAAGATAGAAGCAACAGCAGCTCCAGTTCCGCAATCCCAATGCAAACAACTGATCACACCACATATGTTTTGCTTTATATGAGCTCTCTAATGAAGCATCAATATTGAGCTTAATACATTTGGAGGGAGGAGGATGCCAAGAAGAAGAAGATAGCTGTGACAGCTGGTTGGTATCCCAGTTATCCGAAAACATATTCAAGCGAAAGGAGGCAGCAACAAAGCTAACTGAATTTGTTACTATTATAGTGATGCAGTTTTCTATTCTGCATGTTTGAGCTTATTTCTGCTTTTCCAAAAAAAAAAAGACAGCATAACAATACAAATTTCTTAAAAATGGATTTGAACTTGATAAAACAGCCAATTCTCGATAGCTTTCTTCCAGAGCAGTAAAAATAGCGACCTTAAATCCCAATCTATTGAGCAAATCTATCACTTGAAAGAGATATACACAATTGGTTGTTATATACTCAGAATTTTCTATAGCATTGCATCCTCTCGGACACCCATTGAAGTCCAGTAGTCTTTTGTACATCAGAATTCTATGCAGTCGGCAATGCTCTAATATGACAAGAAAATGATTCAATAGAAGTTCAACTAAAGTTCATATTTAGTTCGAGAATTGATCAATATATGCTCAAATATTGATTTGAATCAAGATTAAAGATGATTTGGTCATGAAATAATCATCGTTGAAAGATTGTTCAAATATAGTACGAAGATTATTCTAATATTATTCAAGAATTATTCAACCAAGATTTCATATCATTTGATTATAATTCAAACATAAATTATAATAGAGTAAATTATATGGTTGATACACAAAGTCAATACACTCATAACAATATATTATAGGAGATATAAAATTGTTACGGACTCATAAATTTGCAGTGGTATGGTGAGAAAGTTTATCATCTTCGTGGTGTACGAATATCAAGCACACAAATAGATAGTTGCGAGAGCAAGGGTACATAAAAAAAAATTTACATGGAAACCCCGAAAAGGGAAAAATCATGGGACCATATCCTTGTGAGAAGATTCCACTATATTTAAGTGAGTTACAAAGGTTGACCCATCCCTTAAGTTGGAGATGATGAAATTGCAATAATTTAGAGAGTCAGTCAAACTTCTTACTGATACTCCAGATTTTAATGATCGTGGTCGGATGACGGAAGTTGGAAGTTTGGTAGAAACGACAGGAGAAGGTCTAACAAAGGTTTGGCATCAGTCGAGGGCTAGGTGGAGGTTCGACGACGATCGGTTACCTGGCAAAGGTCCGACGGAGGTCAGTGGTTGGTTGGCGGTCTAGTGGTGGTTTGACAGCTAAAGAGAGGTTTGAGGGAGGCCAAGCAAAGGATCAGCAGCAGTTGGTAGCCTAATAGCGGTCTAGTGGAGCTTGGAGAATAGGCGAACGTCTGACAGTGGTTAGTCGATAGAAGTTTTCCTATAGATAGCTTTAAAAGCCACAGAGCCCTCCCTGACCTCTAGCCAAAGCTCCACTTCATGTAGAGAGTGGGGGTCTAGTTATAAATTTCGTGAGTGGCACACTCTAAAAATATGGGGAAGATACAAGCCAAATTTAGAGTGCTCCATTAAATGGCCCATATTGACTCCCTCAATCATGGAACATTCATTCATCATTTAATTTCCTTATTAATGTCAAAATTAAGTGATTTTGGGCTCAATGGATTAATCTCATTGAGCTGCTCGATTTGACTATAAGCATGTTATATTGGATATCATTTAGTTTTCTAATTAATGTTCTAAAGCTTCCCAATATTCTTTAAATTCTTTATTTTAGCCCATTTGGGATTGGATTGGACCAATTTTGGTGTCGTTAGGTTTGTCTTACTAAGACGTTCAATTTGACTATAAGTTTGCAAAAATTGGAGTTCAAATGGCCGCAAATTTAATTTTGGAAGATGGAAACTTAAATATGCCTCAACATTCTTGCTCGATCAAATTGATTTTTTGTGCGTTTCAGTTGCCCCTATTTTTATATGTCAAAACTTGCAGAGTAAATGTCTGTGTCTTTGAAGAAGTCACAATGTAAAATTACAAATTTATCCCTAGACGTCTGTAATAACCTTTAAAATTTAAAAGATAAATTTTGACTTAGAACAATCAAAATTTATTTCAAGAGTCATTATAAATCCAAATCATAAATTATCTTTTTCATAATATAGATACTATTGTGTTTTAGTTTCACTAGTTTGTTTCTAATTTTTGTGCATTGGTACAATTTCTTAAGAAATTAACACTTGTTTGTACAAAAGGGGTGTTTTGAGACTATTAGGTGTTGATTTTTCAAAATGATTTAGACATGCTTAGCTAATTTATGAATATTTTTATATATTTTTTGGATAACTAGATTTGAAGATATAAAAGGATTTTGGGCTAATGTTCAACCATTTTGATAGTTACTATAATACCCTTAGTATATTTTAATATAATATCTAAATTCACTTAATTAATTATATTATATGGCATTTTAAAAGTTATTTCCCTATTCATTTTCATTAACATAGAGCTGGGAGGAGAAATTGAGGGAAAAAAAGAGAAAGAAAAATCAAGCTAGATTTTGGAGGTCTTAGAGCCTATTTTATAAGACGGCCATATTGACAAATTTATTCATCTCGAGGTAAGCCATACTATCCCAATTTCAATTTTCAAAAAGACATTTTTTATCAAGTTTTTGGATTAAATTTATATTTTTGTTACCAAAAAATGAAGACAACTTTACAATGGTAAAACTTTCACTACATAATTTTTGTATGTTATAGATATTGAGATTATAAACACTTCGAATATTTTTTGAAATTTTTATATTGGGTGCTAGAATTTATATAATTTTTATCAATTAGAAAATAATCAAAAATCCAAAAAATAATATTGTAGTATAATTAAAGTTTTAAATAGTGTTCTACAAATCTTTAATAATTTGATTATTTTCTAAAAATATGCACTTTTTCTTAATAGAGTTTTTTGTTGCCTTATGTTATAAAAAACTGTGTAATTATGACATAGTCTTGATATGCTTCAATTTCTAGCATGTGATGAAATATAAAGTTAAATGAATATTATAATTAAGTTATGTGAATCTTGAAATGAAAATCTAGATAATTATTCATTTCTATAGGTTTTATTGAAAGCCATATATTATAGTGCATGTATTTTTTGATGAAATGAAAGAAATATTATGGGAGATTTTATTTTTAGTAATTGAATGTTTTAGTTGCTTTGTAGTATGTTATTTATTTAAAATGAATATTAGAAAAGAATCTAAAATATTTTAAAACTAAATTATAGGATTTACCTGTCACAGCTCAACATGATAGGAATCTTGTTGGGTTGGGTTGTAACAAGCTTTTATGGTATCAAAGCAATAATTTTGGAATGGATCATAAAATAGAGTTATATGAACTGATTTCTAAGTTAACTGGGGTAGTTTTGAGCCTATCTAAACAATATGATATGGATCTGCTAGTTACAAATAAATATATATAATATCTCTCATATCTCAAATATTGTGTTTAGTAAAAAGTGAGTACTTCACATTATATAAAGGGTTAAAGACAACTACCTCAAACTTCTCCTATGATGTGGGACTAAAAAAGTTGCATGAATACTATATACATTAGAATTAGAATTTGGGCTTAGGTTGGTTGCAAAATTGGGCTAAAATTTGGGCTGGTTGAGCTTCAAAATTTTTTAATATTTATTGTTAATTTGTTATAATGCATATTATAAGAATTAATAATATAAATTTTAATATTTTATTAAAAATTATTCTTATTATAAATGATATTTATTTTTATAAATTTTTGTTATATATTTTTAAAATTTTATAAATATATTTGATGCTCATATATTTTTATTGTATTAATGATTATATTATATCGTATCTATAAAATATATCTAAATATATAATATAAAGTGTGATTTTAAACCTCCAACTCATTCTTAGTTTTGATACTTAATTTGTATGATAGTATAGATTTGTGTTTAAGGTTGGATTGCCTTATTATTATTTTAATTTTATTAATTTTTAATAATATTATTATTTATTTCTTCTTCTAATTCGATCTCTCTATCTTCTAGTTTGTTGTTTGATCCAATTTTTGTAACCTTGCTGCATATATTTTTGAGGTTGAAGCCTCTAAGATTTGATGGCATAGTTGAGCCAAAAATAGTAGAGGATTGGTTGAGGAGGTTGTAGAAGATATTTGATGACATTCAATGTCCTCTTGAGAGGATCCTACCCTTAGCATTATTTTTGTTAGATGACAAGGCAAAGCACTATTGGATGGGCCAGCAAGAGGAGACATTTTAAGAGAGATTAAACTCATTTGTTAGCTGATAGAAGTTCTGTGATGTATTTTAAGCCTAGTTTTACCACCTTATGCATTTCATCAAATGTAGGAGACTTTTTCTAAGACTAGTTCAGGAGAGTATGATGGTTTTGTAGTATGAGGCAGAGTTTACCGCTTTGCCTAGATATATTTTGCAGTTGGTTAACACTTTTAATGGAGAAGTGTTATAAGCTTTTAAGAGGACTTCGAAGAAGTTTGAGATAACCTATATTACCATTTAACATTTCTAATTTCTTTGAGCTGGTGGAGAGAGCTCGTCTAATAGAGAATGATTTGATAGATACTCACTAGCGGTGGACTGCCAGTAGGAAGAGGTTTATTGGTGAAAAATATGGTAGTGGGTTCTCTTAGAAGAAGAGAATATTTGTACCTAGTGATTTTAGGAGAGGTGGATAATTAGTATTTATAACAGTCTTTTATAGTGACAATGTATCAAGTTATGATTTTATTAGTGGAGCACCTATATGCCAAAGCTATGGTACACATCATTCTGGTCAATGCTATAGGATGACTATGTAATGATTCATATATGATCAAATAGGGCATCTCATAGCAGAGTGGCCACAATCAGGATTGGACTAATATTTTGAGCCCAAATCTGAGAGATTTATTAGACTAAGAGGGGGATAGAGGATAATTCTACTATGTATATTTTTTAAATGATCATTTGATAATGCTAGTGGTTTTGATTCTCTAATAAGGAGTCCATTTAACAGTGGATAGAGAGAGCCTAGTAGTTATATTACTCCAACTCCAATTCAACCATATGTGTATAGTTAGACTTAATAGGAGGATCGAGATGTCCCATATGTTGTAATAGGTACAATTTATATTTCTAATCAAACATGTCATATTTTATTCAATTTTAGAGTTAGTCGTTCATTTATTTTGAGTATTTTTTTAATTTAATGCACTTGCCTTCAGTTTTCTTTTACTGAGTGGGTTTTTGATATATTAGCTCAAATGACTATTCAACCTTCTCTACGGGAAAGGATTCAGAATGTGTATAAGCTAAATGTTGAATATCATAGATTAATTGATCATATTATATATGGTAAGAAATTTGAATTAAAATGTTTGATTATGGTATTATATTTTGCCCTTATAGGTTATGGGTTCCTATTTTTTGAGATATGAGGTAGGATATTCTGATCGTTGCTCAATATTCAGGCTATAATATTCATCTAGGTTACAGTAAGATGTCTAGGGATTTAAAGGGGACTGCATTGAAGAAGGATATAGTGAAGTTTTTTTTGAAGTGTGAGGCATGTTAATTAGTGAAGGAAGAGCATTAGCGATCGCGCTGTCTTATGCAATTATTACATATTCTAAAGTGAAAATGGGAAGAGGTGATGATGGATTTTGCTATGAGTTTTTCCCATATCGAGATAGGGTCATGATGCAATCTAGGTTATTATCGATTAACTACCAAATTCTACTTATTTTATTTCAATCGGACTGACTGATCTAGTAGACAGGTTAGCACAAATATATGTCAAAGATATTATCATATTACATGATGTTTTGAAGGGGATATATAATTATTATAGCCTATTTATCTATAGGTTATGAAGAGATATTCAATAGGAGCTGGTTACAAAATTGCACTTTAGTATGAATTTTCATTTGTAGATAGACAGATAATCTAAAAAGACTATTCATATACTTGAGGATCTTGTTAGACTTTATATTCTACACTTTATGGATAGTTTGGAGGATCATATTCCACTAATAGAGTTTACGTATAACAAAAGTTATATGTCTAGCATAGGTATAACTCCTTACAAAGCTCTATATGGTTGGAAGTGCAGGAATACTTTGACTTTGATAGAGGTGAGATTTAGACATGTGATATGGTCAGCCTTTATGGATGATACTAAAATAAAGATCCATTTGATTAGAGAAAGTTTCAGATATGCACAGGATATATATAAGAAATATTAAGGTCAAAAACACATGTTGGTTGAGTTTAAGATTGGCAATTTTATTTATGTTAAGGTCATCCATATGAAAGGTGTCAATAGATTTGGGAGAATCAGATAGCTAAGTACACAGTTTATTGAACCTTTTAAGATCATTGAAAGTATTGGCAGTTTTGCTTATAGGTTCATGTTACCGATCATATATCTGATATACACTGGTGTTTCATGTGTCTTCTTTGAGAAATTAGGTATTTGATTTGATTATCTATTAAAGATGTTAAAGTTCATTTGAATCGCTACTATAGGGTAGAGACTGATAGGATTTTGGCATATGATGTGAGAAACTTGAGGAGAAAATAAGTTCTTATGGTCAAGGTGCAATGGAAGTACATGACTGCTAGAGAGGCTACCTTTTTTATGAAGAACTGCAAATGCATTAAACTTATAAAAAAAAAAGAGAAATACAAAACCCTATGTGATATAAATACTATCACAATCCTTCCTAATCAAGTTAGCAATACTTGAAGGAAGGTTCCCAAATAAAGTACAATCCCAATAAAAATCTCCTATTAAGGCATAATTAGCACAACCATTAAGGCATAATTAGCACAACCATTCGCCAATTTATTTCCTTCTCTAGAAAAAATGGAAATTAGCATTATTAAAACAATCTAAAAATGAGAAGTCCATTTTTTGCACCACTTTATTCTGATTCTTCATTATTTATTGTTTAAGAAGCTTGATCACATTGATATTATCACCTTTGATAATAATACCTTTTATTCCATTCATCCATCCTTGAATAAAAAATTTGAAATAAAAAACATCAATTAGCTCCAATAGAGAAATGTCCCAATGAAGCAATTTCTTTCCATATACCATAAGAAATTTTCCTTTGTGATCTCACAATACTCCCGACAATACTTGCCTTATTAGATTTCTATAAACAAGCATCCACATTGAGTTTTATCCAATTTGTAGGCAGAGGATACCAAGCTTTATATAGCAACAAGTGCTGATTAATATCCAAGTTATTGTAAATTGGAATAAATAAAGATTGTGAAGCATGCGATAAAGCATTAGCAGCTAAAGAGTGAGACGAAAGGACCTTCAAACCATGCATATAAGAATTCCTTGCCTTCCAATTCTGATACACAACATTCAGATATATTTTAACCAAGGTAGAATTTGCATCAGATAATTTCTCCAATTCCTTCCAACAATCCGCTACGCCAATGAGATAAGGCATATGAATTCCCCATCTTTCCAAAGCATAAAAGATTTCAAGCAGTTTACTACAACATGTAGTAATGTGAATATTATCTTCATCTTCCTTACAGCCTCTTGGACATGTGCTATGCTCCCGAAGTCTTCTATACTTCATCCAACTATTAGTAGGTAATGAATTATTAATAAGCCTCCACCATAACATCTTAGCTTTAGGATTAAGTTTGAACTTCTTCATCTAATTAATATTAATACCATCCTCTTCAATTTTATTTTCAGCATGAAAAGCCATAGCAACAATAGACTTTCCATTATTGTTGACCAGCAGTTCCACTTCGTCTTGTCTCAAAGCTTTATCTACAGGAATTTCGATGATGACTTCCACCATTTCAGCATAAAATAGATTAATCAATGATTCCTTTTTCCATTCTCCTCTTTCGTCCAACAAACTAGAAATATTTCTATCTTCTATCTAATGAATATTAATGCAAGCAAGCCATTTATTGAAACATCTATCCAATATCCAAGTATCATTTATGATATTGATAGATTCTCCATTTGAAATTCTCTATCTAATGATTTTATTCAAAGAATGAGCACCATCTTTAATAATGCGCCAAGTCGTAGAAGAATTTTTCCTTGAATCATCTTTCCAAATAGTATTACCATACTTTGCAAAAATGATTTTATTAAGCAGAGAATTTTGATTATTGATGAAGTTCCATGAAATTCTAGCTCTTACAAGACAAGTCCTTTGTGCAGCTCCTTGAATACCCCATCCACCTTGCTCAACTGATTTGCAAAGAATTTTCCATGAAATGTAGTGCATACCTCTCTTCCCCTATTCCTTATGCCTTAATAAGTTCCTGCAACACTTGTCCAAATTATAAAAGATACTCTTAGGAACCAATGAGCGAGTCATCTAAAATAGAGGTATGGAAGAAAAAACTAATTTCAGCAAAGCAATTTTTCCTATTAAAGATAAATTCTGCAAACTCCAAATATTAAGTTTGCTTATGGCTTTGTTAAGAATAAAGTAGAAATCATTGTATTTGTGTCTCCTTACAGGCAACTTCACACCAAGATAGCATAATTCCTTTACTTTATGAACACCCAATATTCTTCCTACAATTTTCTAAGCCATCCGTTAAATGGATTTTCCAAATAATAATTGTGATTTTTCCTTGTTAATTCTTTGACCAATCCATTCACAATAATCACCCATAATCTTGTTTATATAATTTGCATTGGAAGAAGAAACTTCAACAACAATCATTACATCAACGCTATATAACAAATGAGTAATTTTAGGAGTATTAGAAGCAATTTTAATACCAAGTCCTTGTCCTCTCTTCTGTAAAGATTTTGATAACAGCTATGAACAAAGAATAAATAGTTCTGAATGTTGAAACTTTTTGAATCTAAAATAGATGGTTAAACCTAAACTAATATCCCAAGGCTAACCAAGAGGGGGGGGGGGGGGGAATTAGGAGGGGGGGGGGGGGGGTGAATTGGTAATTTTAAAATTTTAACACTATTGGATTTAAAAAATGAAATCGATTAATGATTTGTAGCAAGTTGATTTTAAATTTTTAAAAAAAAATTTGAACCAAGGAAAAATAAACTTGCAAAAATTAAAGCAGTGGAAATAAAAAGATACAAAGGTTTATAGTGGTTTGATAAAACATGACTTACATCCACTCCCTAAAGCCTCCCACTTCAGGTATTACACTATTACCAAAGTTACTCTCCTTTTGCTCCCACAGTAAGGCGGAGAAGCCTTTACAAAACTCTCTTCCACCAATTGCTGGTACGGCAGAGAACCGTTTTCCTTTCACACCCTCCAAGTGTAGGCAGAGAACTTTCGGCTGTTCACACTCTCCAAGTGTAGGCAGAGAACCTTCAGCTATTCACACTCTCCAAGTGAAAAATATCATCCCAGTATGAACGAAAAATATCATCCGTATGATCTTTACTTAGAAACATTTTGGGTCATTTCTGTTCACTCCATTGCTCATTAGGGAAAATAACTGACCAGATCATCCCATACGAACTAGTTTCATACTGTACGATCAGTTTAAAAATATGAATTTTAAAACTCTCCCCCGTATGTGTGTGCTCAATTACTTAATTACAAACACACTCTCTCAGACTCAATAAAATAAAAATACCAACATTTTCAAAATCGGACCGGACCGGCCGGTTCGACCGGTTTAACCGCGAACCAGTCTGACGGGCGGTCTGGTTTGCCAAAAGAACCGGCTGTAAGCGAAACCAGCAAAAAACCGATCAAGAACCCGGTTGAACCGATGAACTGCCAAACCGGGCGGGTTTTGAAGAATCGGCCGGTTCTAAGATTAGTGAATCTCAGTCGTCCAAAAATGATCACACGCGTGTAATGAGGCTGCGAATCGCTCGTGACGCTCCTCTACCCTAAATAGCGATTCAATGGATTCATTATTTGGCTGTTCCTATACTCGCTTGAATTTGACAACTGAAGAAGCGGCTGTTCTGGTGTTCCACTATTGGCTCGTCGACCGAAGCATCCCAATCATGGTGAACTCCTCCCGTCCTCTGACCATCCCATCCGCGGTGAACTCCTCCAACCATCCCATCCGCGGCGAACTCCTCCAACCATCCCATCCGCGACGTCCTCCTACCGTGAGATTTAAATTTGTTTTTTTTCAACATTTTTTTCTCTCTTTGAATTAGTTGGATGACTTCCTTTCTTAATAACAACAGCACGATCATCCAAGCCGCCGGCGAACTCCTCCGACGATCCTAGCCGCTGGTTTACCGCGGGGTTTAACTTTTTTTTTTCTTTTCTTTTTGGATCTTCCTACATTATCTAAATGCTTCTTTGAATTTTTTTCCTATTTTAGTTTTTATTTTATTGGATTTCCATGTTATCTCAATATGATTATTTGTTAGCAATATCTATTTATTTGTTGAATCCCTCAATCTAGTTGTCATTTTTATTTAAAATTTTTATATGGTTGTTTCAGATATATATCAATAATTAGAGCATAATCCTCATAATTCATCTTAATCCCAAGGTTTTCTAGACTTTGTTGTGTATCCAATTTGCAAAGCTTCAAGTTGTAGTGTGCGTGAAAAGGTGGATATTGCGTGGAATCATTTTAGTGAGATTAAAGGAGCTGAGGGGAAGAGACAATTCAAATGTTTGCATTGTGGTATTGTGTACAAGGGAGGAGGAATAAATATAATGAAACAACATCTAGCAAAAGTTAAGGGGAATATAGCAGCATGCAAGAAGGTTCCATATGATGTTAGATTTCAAATGCAGGAGAACTTAAAGGATATTTCAAAAAGAAAACAACAAGTGCAAGAGGAGTTAGAAAGCACACGATTTCCAATAGATGCTGAAGTAGACGAAGGAGGGGATTCTTCCTCCCAACCTAAATCCCAATCCTCTGAAGCATATATATTAGAACTTGCTAAGGGGAAGAGAAAGCTTGCTGAGATTGACACTTTCTTTGCTCCAAGAACAAAATCAGGTTCACCACCTTCAATCAAAAGTGTTTTGGCATCTAAGGAAGTAGTACATCATGCTGACCTAGCTCTAGCAAGGTGGTTTTTTTATTGTTGCATACCTTTCAATGCCTTAAATTCACCATATGCACAGAAAGCTGTGGATGCTATAACTGCTATAGGTCCTGGATACAAGCTTCCATCTTACCATAATATGAGGGTTAACCTACTTAAGGATTATAAAGAGGAGTGTAGGTTACTCATTGATTGCTATAGAAATACTTGGAAGGACACAGGATGTACTCTTATGGCGGATGGATGGACTGATGGAAGGAGTAGAACATTAATAAATTTTATGATTTATTGCCCCCGTGGTGTATCTTTTTTGAAATCAGTGGATGCATTAGATATTGTTAAGGATGCTACAAACTTGTGCTCATTATTTAGTGAAATTGTTGAGTGGGTAGGGCCTGAAAACATTGTTCAGCTTGTTACCGATAATGCTGCTAATTACAAGAAAGCAGGTGAGCTCTTACAAGCTAGATTTAACAACATTTATTGGTTGCCTTGTGCTGCACACTGTTTGAATTTAATTTTGAAAGACTTGGGCAGCATGCCTCTCATAGAGGACTTGGCAAAGAAAGCATCCAATGTGATGATTTTTGCTTATAATCATGTTTATGTACTTGCTTGGCTTAGGAAAAGGCAGGGTTGGAAGGAGATTGTGCGTCCAGGAGCCACACGGTTTGCAACAACTTCCATAACCTTAAATAGTATATGTGAGCATAAAAATGATCAACAAGTTTTAATTACAAGTAAGTTTTATGCAGATTCAAAGATAGCCAAAACCTGTACGGGGAAAGAGCAGCTGCAATAATCTTAGATTTAAAGTTTTGGAATGATTGTTTAATAATTTCAAAGATAGCAGGTCCTTTGATCAGGTTGTTGCGCATTATGGACTCAGATGAGAAACCATCACTTGATTATTTATATGATGGAATGTATAGGGCACGGAAGGCAATCAAAGCTATGTTTAGAAATGTTAAAAGATTATATAAGCCATTCACCAGTATAGTAAAAAGAAGATGGGATACTCAATTAAGACAAGGCATTCATGCAGCAGCATATTTTCTAAATCCTCAATTTCAGTACGAAAAGGAGAATTACTATCAAAAGACAGAAGTATTGCAAGGACTTGTTGAACTTATTGGAAATAAGGATGTTTTTCATAAGCCCAAACTTGCAATGAATGAGGTTGGATTATTTCGAGATAGCTTAGAAAGTTTTGGAAAATCAATTGCTCTAACGATGGCAAAGGAAATGCAACCTGGTAATTATCTTTTAAATGTCCATGCATATACCTTTTTTTGACTTATATGCTTATTTACTAAACTTTATAATATCACATTATGCAGATGAGTGGTGGAAGATGTTTGGATCAAGTGCCCTTAACTTGCAGAAAGTTGCTATAAGAATTCTTAGCCAAACATCATCATCATCTGGTTGCGAAAGAAATTGGAGTGTTTTTGAACAAATTCACTCAAAGAGATGCAATCATTTGGAGCATCAACGATTGAACGACCTCGTGTATCTTTGATATAATATAAATTTAAAAGATAGGTATAATTATTTATTTTTGAACGCAATCAATACATTGTATGTTTATAGAAATGTCACTAAAATTATTACTTCATTATTTAGGTTTAAACTAAAAAAAGAAGCTATGATCCTCTTGATTACACTTGTGTTGAAATAGTATATTTTTGGGCCCTTGATGAGGAATCACCTCCAAATCTTACATTAGAGGAGTTGGAAACTGAGATATACGAAGAGTCTTCAATACATGTATTGAAGAGCAAATATTGCATCCACTCAGCCTACACCTAGTAAGTTAGTAAAATATGAACATATTATTTAAGTAAAATAAAAAATACCCATTAATATTTTTAATTTGTTTGTGAAGGTGAACTTGAGAATGAAGGAGATGGAGATGACTTTATTGACTTCAATGATTTAGGTGCATTTGTGGCTGCAGATTTTAGTGAAGCAGGACATGAAGACTTAAATTGTGAGGATAGCTTTCACGATGCAAATTAGGAGATATATGATTTTACTTTTGTGGAATTAATTAAGAGAAACATTAGTAACTTTATTTATGTATTATGAATGTGTTTTTCTTTTTCTTTCACAATGCACCCATGTTTTGAATGTTTTTGTGCTTGACATATCAGTGCTAGATTGTAGTTTTATACTTTTATTCAAGGTTATGAATTTTTGTTGGCATATATTTAAAGATTAATTAAAGATTTTTTGTTTGTATTTAAAGATATGCTTCTATTCCTATAACTCCTTGTTGGTATTTAATTATTTGTTGAATGTCGTAATTATTCTTTCATTAAAACAAATTTGGTATGGCAGACGAATTTTGAAATGCTTCTGGCAAAACCAAGCAACACTGCAAAAATCCAAATCGTATTATAGAAGGTTTCTTCCTCAAAACCCAACACTTGACAAAAGATATGCATTCAAGAAAAATAATTCTTCCAAAAATATGTTAGGAGAAATAATAATCAAAATAATAATATTTGGAATCATAAAAAATATATAAGTTGCAAAAAAATCAAATATGCAAAACTAAATAGCAACTATCTTAATACTGAAGATAATGGTCATCCTTGTCTAAAACCACATTCAACATGAATCCATTTACTTCTTTTCCCATTAATAATAATGGAAAACTTTGGACAAGAAACACATTGCATAACAAGCTGAATAAAAATATCAGGAAAGCCCATAATGAAGAGGACTTGCTTCAATGTATCCCATCCCATACTAACATAGGCTTGTTCCATATCCAATTTAAGCATCATAAATCCTGGGTTAGATTTAGAAAATCTAAATTTATTAATTATCTCATGTATAAGAAGATAATTATCAGATATTGATCTACCCGGAATAAATGCCACTAGTTGTTCTGAAACAGCACTTGGAATACAATCCTTTATTCTATTCCAAATCATGCCAAGCACCATTTTGTAAATAGTTTGACATAAACTAATAGGTCTGAAATTTTTAACATCATTAGCATTAACCTTTGGAAGCAAAACTTCCAAAATTTCTCTCCATTCATCAAGCATCCTTCCTGATTCAAAGAAAGATTTTACTACTTTCCATACCTCCATATGAATAATATTGCAGTAGCTTTTAAAGAAAAATGAGTTCACCCTATCATTCCTGGGAGACTTATTACTGTTCATTTTCTTAAAAATAGAAACCAATTCAATCTTTTGGAAATCTACCATAAGAGAATTCTTCTGGGCTAAAACTTTGATTCATAGGCCATCCTTCCATTAAACAATTTCTGAATATCCATTTGTTTAGAAAGAAATTTTCAAAAATATTGTGAATTTCCTATGGATTGTTAACGGGAATGCCTTCCATATTTCTAATTTGATGAATGATGTTACCATTTATTCTAGAGTTTACAAAATTCTGAAAGAAATGAGAGTTGTGATCACTCTCATACAACCACTGAGCTCTTGATCTTTGCCTCAACCACATTGCTAATCTACCAAGAGTTACATTATGATCATTTACCTTCATTCTCGAAGCAACAAGCTTCTCTGAACTAAGCCCCGTTTCACTCTCCTCTAGTTGAAGAGATAAAATTTCCTACTGCAACTCCTTCTTCAGCCCATTTAAATCCTTCAATTTCTTTTTGCTCCAAAAAAATAAGCTTTTAAGAGATCTAGCAATTTTCCTCTTAAGAATGTCCGAATCAGATCCATAATCAGCTTTATGCCATGTTTTTTTAATCACACCCCATAAAGAATCATAAGATCACCAAACATTCTCAAATTTGATAGATTTCTGAAAAAAAGGCCTGAGTATTGAGAAGATTAATAAGTATCAGACAGTGGTCTGAAGAAACTCTAGCCAAGTGGTTGATAACTGCAAAATGGGATAAGTTCTAAGGCTTTGGAATTAAGTAAAATTATGTCTAGACTTTCCCAGATATGAGCAATACCTTCCTTATTATTACACCATGTGAACTTGGGTCCCCTTAGACCTATATCATGAAAATCATTTCTTTTTAAGAACTCTATTATCTCTGTGGGCCTTTAGAAAACAAGAATCTTTTACCTCCTTTTTTGTCATTTTGGAAAGAATACAATTAAAATCTCCCTCAATAATACAAGGTTTATCCAGCGATGTAAAGTTTTCAATAAGTTCCCATAGATTCCTTCTTTCACTCACGGTCTTGTTACTATAAACAATAGCAATAGTCCAAGTATTACCTGTCAAATCTGTTAATTTCTCGATAATACATTGGTTTGATGAAGTGAGAACATTAAAAGAAGAAACACCATTTTTCCAAAGAGCAAGAATACCTCCAGCTTTACCTTTAGCATCAAGATGAAATAAATTCCATCCACTTCCCACAATTTTACTAACTTTGTTTCTATATATACAAGCCAATTTAGTCTCCAATAAGCCAATAAAGAACACTCCATTATCCTTAATAACACTCCTTAAATAATGGGAAGCTTATTTCTTCTTAGCTCCCCTACAATTCCAAAAGAGTAAAGATGCCATTATGGATATGATGGGGAGAATCCCCCAATGCTTTTCAACTTATCTACACTTTTTCTACCTGTAAGACTATTCTTTAGAGGTCCAAATTTTTTAGGATCCTTCTCCCATTTAGTGGATGATTTAATATCCTCATTATCCTTCTCAAATGATTTAAGAAGGTCACAATTATGTAAATCCTTTTCTTCATGACACTGTAAAGAAATCTTTGCATCATTCCCATCATTACTAACTGGAGAGCTTTTACATGCTACAGATTTTTTTAAAACAGGAATTTTGTTAAATTCTATAACATTACAATCAGGACCGCATTCTCCTTCCATAACATTAATACCATCTACTCCTTCAATGCCCAAATAAAATTCATAATTTCCATTTTCTTTAACAGAACTCCCATCATTGAAAGACTATGAATTAGAATTATCTTCTTCTTTATTAGAAATAGCTGCAGGAACAAATTCTCCTTCTTCCAATTTTTCTGGCTCATAGACAATTTCAATTTTTTCTTTTTCTTCCATTTGCACTGGGAGCACATCATTCTCCATCATGTTATTATATACCATACATAACATTTTCCACAATGCCATTAGAAGAAGCAGTAATAGGTCCCTTTGCCACCATAGAACTATCTCTGATTATTTTAGAATTTTCATCCTTAGACTTATGACTGGTCTTCTCCACATATTTATAGCCTGAAGTAGTGACATTAGACCTTGTTTTATAATGGAATGGTCTTTTCTTTCCATGATTTACCAAAATCGAGGGGCCATAATCTTCGTTGTAGTTCAGCCTATCTTTAACAATAGGAATGTTGCAGTTATTAATTACTTTTCTAGTTATTTCACCCTTCATAACTTCAGGAACCTTCTCATAGAGATTAACAGCCTTCTCATTCACTGATAAGTCCACCTTATCAATGTTATTAAAAGAACTACATTTATAAGAATTGAGACCAATTCTACCACAGTGAAAGCATAAGGATGCAATCTTTTCATGTTGTACCTCTTGGAAGAAATGCCCAGAACAACCTTCAACCCATACTCCTTGAGGAAGCTTTTCATCAATCTTAATGCAAACACATATTCTTACAAACTCTCTCCTTCCCCAATTAAACATATTACCATCAAGAAATAATGGTATAGAATTTTTGATGCAATTCTAGTTATATTATTTGCATCCCAACAGGATAACATAAGATATGATAGTCTAATCCAAACTGTAGAAATTAATTTTCTTAAAGAAAGAGTTGAAAACTTGGATTCTATTCTTCCATTCTAATAATATGTCCAGCAACGAACCATGGTCCTCCACTCAACATAGCTTCCTTAACTTCGATCAAGTGAAATGAACATAACATCTAGTCCATTTCTAGATTGGTAAGATGAAAAGCCCCCAATCCATTCCACTGTCTCCTTAACTCATTGCTTATAACACCAAAAGGAATAGACTTACCGAAAACTTTAACCACAATAGAATTGTGTAGCCTATGAATATTTCCATTTTCATCATTAGAAAGAATTTTGACAGCTACTCCATCTTCAGTCATTTCCACATTTTCAGGAGGATTTATAATCCTTATATGAGGTTTTCTCCAAGCATTAACATTATCATTTGACATGAGAAATTCAATTTTGTTACTAACTGAGTTAAACTCCTTCTCAACATTACTTTTAACCATCTTCTCATTGAGTGAAACATGAATCAAATTTCTAACAGAAGCTTCAATAGATGAAGAAAGAATTTGTGCAAAAATCGGAAAAAAACTAGATTTAGAAATTCTAGAATCAACCAGAGTACCTGCTAAATCATCATTATGTAGAACATTTTTGTTAACCAGTATCAAGGAATTCACATTTATCACACTATTGCCAAGGATTGCATTTGAATGTTCGAATCTATTAACAAAAAATTTCATACCTGACGAAGAAGCATCAAGATCAAAAGATTTCAATGGAGAAACATCAGGCGTCTTCACCTTACACGGTGTAATACTTTTAGGATCATGCCAAATACCTTTTCCCTTACCTTCAATGAAAATAATCTTTTTTGGAGAAATACCATTATTTTTCATTATCACCAACGGACCATAAGAACGCCTCTTCTTCTCATTCTTAATCTCATGATTTGGATCTGTCTTTCGACGATTAATATCTTTGCTAATCGTAATACCCAACCTATTAGGTTGTGCATTAGTTGTAGAGACAGGAGATGGCTGGTGGCCATCGGCCGTCATCTCTGTGTAGATTACTGAAAAATTGAGAACCAAAAATTTAAAACGGGAGTTTCTCTCTCTAAACGGGAGTTTCTCTCTCTACTCTTTAAATGAGAACCAAAAATTTTTGAGAGACTACTTGGGAGAAGGAATCTGAGATGAGATAGTTATATCTAGGATTATTCTGATAATATTACTTAGAAATATTGAGGATGATATTTGTTAAAGGTGAGTAGATTGTAGTAACCTTTAAAATTTAAATGAAAAGTGATGACCTATAACAATTAAAAATTATTTTAGGAGTTATTATAAATCCAAGTCATAAACCGTCTTTGCCATAACGTAGATATTATCATGCTTTAGTTTCACTAGTATATTTTTTTCTATTTTTTGGGCATTAGTACAATTCTATTGCAATCTAGGAGTCTGAGCACATATTTTGATGATTATAAATATTAATGGAGTTTACTTAGCTTCTCATACTTAATATTATTGCATATTTTTTGTGTCTACTTTGGGAACCTGAGGAAGATGTAACTAATTTATGCTTAATAGAAAATGATACAATTATTAACTCAAGTTAGGAAGAGGTATGTGAATTGTCTTATGAAGAGTTACTTTCAATTTTAGAAAAAAATGCATGATTTATACATGAAGCTTAAGAAATAACTTGCATGTTTATAGAAGGACATTTTTTATTTGAAATTTAATCATGACACATTAGTTAGAGAGCATAGTGAAATCAAATCTTAATATATTTCAGCATCACTGTTAGATAAATTTGATGATTTAAATAAGAAGCATATTAAATTAACAGATTAACATAACTCCTTGAAAAATGAGCATATTGAGTTAGAAAAAGCATTCAAGAACTAAAGGCACTTGTAATGGAACTAGACACGAGTGAGCATGCATTGAAATTCAAAGGTGACATTTAAAAAAGTGCAAATAAATTTTTATAGAAAATAATATTGCACTTCAAAATGCTACACAAGGGCCTACACTATCACTAAAGCAATAACCTATGACACAACAAGCATCATATGTGCCTAGGAAGAGGCACTGTCCCCCACATAGGTCAGTGAATCCATTCGTATGGGTTAGGAGTTATTATTATGGCATACTAGGACATATAGCATGCATGTGCACTTTGCACTATAGAAAATAGCTTGTTTGGAGTCCCAATATCTCATCACATCATATCGTTCATTCCATTGATTCATTGAACCATAAGGTGGAAACCAAACTCACTTGAGTTCCCAAATCTAACCTTTAATTGATTTTATAGAGATTCTTTCATAAGAAGACATGTTATAACATATGGTACTTGGAAAGCGGCTACTTATTATTATTATTATTATTATTATTATTATTATTATTTATACCACTAGTAGATCTAATCCTAGGAAAAGAAAGCATGATGACTCACATCTAACCTTGAGGAGAAGAAAGCTAGAGTGGTTCAATGAAGGGCATGCTCCACCACTAGTAGTTGATCATATGAAAAGGAAGTATGAGGAGGGGACTCACACTTGATCATAGAGGAAGATTTTAATTAAAATAAGGGTGGTTCCACAATGGGCATGCTCCACCACTAGTGAATCTAATTATAAGGAAAGAAATTATAATAACTCACATCTAACTTAAAAGATAAAAAAGCAAGAATGGTGCAATTAAGGGTATGCTCTACCACTAGTGGATAATCATATGGAATGGAAGCCATTAGTGGGGACATATACCAAACCATTGAGGGTTGAAAAATGTTTGATTTGATACTAGGGTAGTGTCATAAAGGATGTACTTAACTATTAGTGGATCATCCTAAGAAAAGAAAGCATGATGACTCATATCTAACCTTAAGGAGAAAAAAGATAGAGTGGTGCCATGAAAGGTGTGCTCCACTATTAGTAGATGATCATATGAAATGGAAGCCTGAGGAGAGGCCTCACACATAACTAGAAAGGATAAAAAATGTTTGAATTGATACTATGGAGGTGACATAAAGTGCGTGCTCCACCACAAGTTGATCTAATCATAAGGAAAGAAAATACGATGACTCACATCTAAACTTAAGGATCAAAAAGCAAGAGTGGTGCCATGGAGGTCATTCTGCACAACTAGTAGATGATCGTATGAAAAGGAATCATGAGGAGGGGACTCACACCAACCATAGAGGATTGATCAGGTTTGAATTGATACTAGTGTGGTGCTATAAAGGGCATGCTCCATAACTAGTGGATCTAATCCTAAGGATAGAAATCACAATGACTCATATTTAACCTTAAGGATCAAAAGAAAGAGTGGTTCTATGAAGGGCTAGCTTCACCACTAGGAGATGATCATATGGAAAGGAAGCCTTAGGAGGGGACTCACACATAACCATAGAGGATAAAAACGGTCTAAATTGATACTAGGGTGGTGCTACAAAGTGTGTGCTCTTCCACTAGTGGATCTAATCTTAAGGAAAGAAAGTATAATTACTCACATTTAACCTTAAGGATAAAATGGCTAGAGTGGTGCCATGAAAGACATGCTCCATTAGTAGCATATGATTGTACAAAAGTCAAGCCTAAGGAGGGGAATAACTCTTAACTCTAGAGGATTAGATATGTTTGAATTGATACTAGGGTGGTTCCATAAAGGGTGTGCTCTACCACTAGTGTATTTAATCCTAAGAAAACAATGCACGATGAATAACTTTTAACCTTAATAAAAAGAGGGCATGAGGGGTTCCACAATGGGCATGCTCCACCACTAGTGAGTGTTTGTTCTGAAAGGAAGCCTGAGGAGGGGACTCACACCTAACCATAGAGTATCAAAAATCAAAGTAAAACTAGGATGGTGCCATGAGGGTTGTACTCCATCGCCAGTAGATCTACTCCTAAGAAAAGAAAGCATGATGACTCACATCTAACCAAAAGGATTAGAAAGGGTTAATTTTATAAACTCAAGATTTGGATAAAATTAATTCAACTTGATTCAAAACTTAATGATATTTTTATTGATTTTTATGTAAAGCTACATCAAGCATAGTATTACTTAAGGAAATTTATTACGAATCTAGTTTCATGAATTATAATTTTGATGATAGCAAAGATTTATAACACTTCAATTTTTCTACGACTGCCTTGCCTACTAATGTTTCAGGTCCACAAGATCAAATTTCAAATCAGGTTAGCTCAAGATTGGATATATTAGGATTGAGCTAGTCTGTAAACTGTCATTAAGTTTATTTTACCTTTTCTTGAGTCTATTATAATAATGTAGGTCCTGATGCTAAGTAACCTTGCACACACACACACACTCGGGGGAAAATTTTTATCTGTTTTAGAGTTTTTTATTTTTAATCATATCATCCAGGATGATCCCAAAATCATCTTCGATGATCGGTTAAAAATAGAAACCCTAATTAGGGCATCTTGGTTAAGAAAACCACAATTAAGCAGATTGTTCTGGATGATATTATCATCGTCCGGGATGAAAGGCTCAAGGCAGAAAGAATCAGCCGCCAGATCTATTTGGGTATGTTTTATTTTTGGACATCATCCAGGAGAATGTCCTGTATGATGATTGCAATTATGCCTAAATTAGTTTGGTAATTAAGGAAAGTAATTAAAGTTTGATTGTACGATCTTATCGTCCAGGATGATCGCAAGATCATCTTGGACAATTAGTTAAACAAACCTTAGTTTCTTCTTATATGACCAGAATGATGCTCTAGACAATGTGTATTATTTTGCACTAATCATTGTCCAAATTGTCCTGGACGATCAGTTATTTTTTCATCGTCCAAACAACAAACATGGAGATGTTATGGATGATATTTAAGGTTTTGAACTAATCATCTAGGCCGATCGTTGAATCATCCTGGATGATCAATTTAGTTTTTCATCATCAAGACATGTATTCAGGGTGATGTTCTAGATGATACTCAATGATTTGAACTAATCGTATAGGATGATCTGAATATCATCCTTGATGATTATGTCGGTTTGTTGCAATTAAGAGAAATCCTGAAGCTCTTCTATTTAAGATCTCTTGTTTACCCAAGATTATATCTTTTGCCGATGTCTTGACATGAGAGAGTTAAGAGAAGAGGGAGAGGTTAGGAGAGAGAGAGAGAGGATCTTGTGAGGGGGTGTTTATAAGCGCTTCATAAAGGTTGCTCCAAGCAAGGTTCCACATCATCTTCTTTGGTCATCATCCCTAGTTCCTTAGAGGTTCTAGAGAGGTCTAGTTTAGAAACTAATTAAGGTTCTCTGCCTGCTTCAGGAGGAAGGAAAAGGATTTGGGTTCTATGCCTGGTTTAAGAGAAAGAAAATAGACCTGGGTTATCTGCCTGCTTTAGGAGGAAGCAAAAGTAGTTGGGTTCTCTGTCTCAGCTGGGTTAGTTGAAAAGAGGTTTGTACAGGCTTCTCCACCTTACTATTGGAGAAAAAGGAGAGTCACTGAGTTTATTGCAATACCCGGAGGAGAGGCTCCGGGGAGTGGACATAGGTCAAAAGTTGACAGAACCACTAAAAATTTCTGTGTTCTTTCTTATAATTTTTCTACATTTAATTTCCACACTTCATGTTTCTTGTGGTGAATTTTGGTTTACTTTAAGATTGTGTTTTTGATTGAGAAGATTTTAAATAGTGATGGGGATACCAAATATTAAAACAACCTAACAAGTTGGTTAGTATCCCAACTTTCCCAAAAGATGGAAAATGAAACCTAGTAAAAATCCCATATTTCATCATAATGGTTTTAAGAAGGTATAAGAAGCCTAAAAGCAAAACAAGTAAATGATAACAAGTTTCAAGAAAAAACAAAAACAACTACTAAACCAGCTATCCAAACATCAACCAAAACCCCATCAATCTTAGGGTCCAACAAGCTCCAATAAAGAGTAGAATTCTCCGATGTTGCATCAACACAACTGACAACAAGCACCAAGAATGAACCAATCAACGATGACAAAGCAATAACACCAACGACCTCCTCAATAGTCCAAGAGTCAGCCTCTTCACAAGCAAAGTCATACAGACACCACCACACCCATCATACTGGCAAGAACAACACTAGTAATATTCCAATGTAAAGCCATAACACCGACAACCACCTTAAGAAGCCAATATCCGGCCTCATCATTTCAAAAGCCAACCAAACTGATAATCATCACCACTCTCTTCACATTAACAAAAGAAAAATAAAAAAACTTCAAATCCTTCATATCATTAACCAATAAGACTTGATCTTCAAAGAGCAACTGAAAAAAAGCAACCGAACAACCATTTCATCATTACAAACATCAACCAACAACCTTCTCAACATAGTCGATCCATGGGCAGACCCTTTAGATGATCCAAACAATGTTGACAAAGCAAAAACCATAGCTCCAACATTAATAGGCAAATTTATGGAATCAAGAAAATCCATAACCCAAAGTAATCTCAAACTTCAGTTAACGTACATAAGCAAGAAATTTACCCCAGCATTGCCACTAGGACAATCCAAAACAAGAACTGAAGGACAAGCAATCACTACCAAGATTGCCTCAGATCTTTCACCAAAAACTTTTAATAAATCAAGCGCTGAATTGGACTTGAACAATATTCTCATCAAAGAACCTTCGCAACTCAAATCACTCAGGAATACAAAGATCATCTCTGCCAAGATTGATAAAAAGCCAAGATCATCTCGTCTCAGGAATTATTCTACCAAAATTGATTTCAAATCGATCACCTTCACAAAAACAAGCTGAAGGAGAACCTCAAGTCGATGAAGATCCACTAAAATCCAAAGCATCGCCAATATGATAAGATCGTAATTATTCGACAAAATCTCCAAGACCGTCGAGATTGTTCTCCGCTCTTCTCCACTCATCCTGCTCTTCTTTCCGTCAATAATGACAGAGACGCACCAAGGACCTCCGTCAGCCATACAAGGTCGACGGAGAACCACCGATCGCCTATGTTCCGTCAAAATAGCTCGCTCAGCTCCTCTTCTGCTTTAAAATTTTGAATTAAAATATGTTAAAGAGGCTATAATTTAACGATGAGAGGGATTTGTCACAACTTATTATAAAATGTTTAAACTATTTTTTCTGTGCTTTGAAATTAGAAGATTATATATGTGTTTCAACTTGTGCAATTGGTAAAAGAAATATGTGATAGATTATATATTATTCATGAAAGAATAAATAAAGTTAAGTAATCTAGGTTGAATATTTTATTACATGACTACAAAAGTTTTTGTATTAAACCTACTGATTCAATTTCTAACTTGTATTCTAGGTTTTCTCAAATTATCACCTCATTGCATGCCTGAGGAAGAGAGCTAACTAACTATAAAAGAGTCAATAAAATTTTGAGATGCTTGAGTTCTTCCTTTGATGCTAAGATTACTTCATTTACTGAATCTAAGGCTTTGATACTTACTCTGTTGATAACTTACTTGGATCACTCATTGCTTACGAGCAAGGGGTGAACCAAAGACAACATGATGCAGGTGAGAAGAAGAAGGAGAAAACCATGGCACTAAAGGCCAATGACACGGAATTGTTGCAAATCTGAGTTTATGGATTAGACTTTTGATGACAGTAAACATTCATGATTTCATATGACTGCCTTGCCTACTAAATTTTCAGGTCCACAAGATCGAATGCAACTTAAGCCAGCTCAAGATCGGGTAGATTTGGGTTGAGTCAAGTTTGTATTTTTTCCTTTCTTGAGTCAATTGTAAAAGTGGTTCCTGATGCTAAGTAATCTTGCACACAAACACTTGAGGGGTTTTTTTGAGTTTTTCTATTTTGAGTACATCAGCCTGGACGATGTTCATATCGGCCAGGACGATTCAACTAAAAATAGAAACACTAATTATGGCATCCTTATTAAGCAACCTTCATTAAGCAAATCGTCCTCGATGATATTTGTATCGGCCAGGATGATATGCTCAAATAAGAAAGAATCAGCCACCATGATCAATTTAGGTATTCTTTATTTTAAATTATCGACCAAGACGAACTCCATATCCTCCTGGATGATACAACATAATTATGCCTAAATTAATCTGGTAATTATGGAAAGCAATTAAGGCTGATTGATACGATCACATCGGTCAGGCCGATCTCAAAATCGACCAGGATGATGTCCTGGACAATTGACATCGACCAGCATCTATTCCAGGCGATGTTCGGGACAATTGTACTCGAATTTAAACTAATCGGCCAAGATGATGGTATATCGACCTGGATGATGCAACCAATTTTCTTTTGATCTTCCCAACTCGTCTCGGCTGATTGAGCTTATTTTGTAGTGATCGACCGGAATGATATTCCTATCGTCCTGGATGATAAAGTAGGTTCTTAAAATTTTATTTAAAGGACCCAAATTTTTTCATGCTTAAGACCATGAGTGCTGCTGTCTTGACCTGAGAGAGCCTTATGAGAGGGAGGGAGAGAGAGAGAGAGAGAGAGAGAGAGAGAGAGAGAGAGGAACTTATGAGGGGGAGTTTGTGAGAGGGTTCACAAAGGTTTCTCCAAGAAAGGTTCCAAGTCGTCATCTCCGTTCTTCGTCCTTCATCCTTGGGAGGTTCTTGGGAGGTCTACTTCAGCAAAAGGTCTAGGTTCTCACCCCGCTTTAGGTGGAAGCAAAAGGAGTCAGTTCTCTACCGCACCGTGGTTGGTGAAAAGGAGTCTGTTGTAAAGGCTTCTCCGCCTAGCTGTGGGAGCTAAAGGAGAGACACTTAGTTAGTGCAATTCTCGGAGGGTGCCTCTGAGGAGTGGACGTATGTCAAGGATTGACCGAACCACTATAAATCCAGTGTGATCTTTCTTTGTTTTGCTTCCGCATTTATTTTTCTGCACTTTGATTTCTGTAGTGATTTGGTTTTAAGTTTTGTTGTTCTTTACCTAAAGAAAAAATTTTAAAATACCAATTCACCCCCCCTCTTGGCTAGCGTCGGGCTAGTTCTTAAGGGATTAACATCCCTAACAAACTTTCAAGTGGTATCAGAGCATGATTCATAAAAACTAAGTTTGAAAATATTTTGAATTTTTGATCCATGGCTAATAACAAAAATTGTAATACTGCAGAAGGGTATTTTATTGCCCGACCACCTTTGTTTGATAATATTCGTTTTGATTTTTGAAAAACTCGCATGTCTACATTTTTACAATCCATTGATTATCGCATGTGGATACTTGTTAAGGATGGTTATACACCTCCAACTGGAAAATTGAATGGCGTTACTGTTCCACTTCCTTTTACTGAATCGACTCTAGATGATATGGACTTAGCACAATTAAATGCAAAATATTTGAAATGTTTTTTCTGTGCTTTAAAATTGGAAGACTACATGCGTGTTTCCACTTGCACTACTGGCAAAAAAATTTGGGATAAATTGTGTATCATATAGGAAACTTAATAAAACTCATGCTAGCCTGAAATTGGAATTTTTTAATTTATAAAAAGAGCATGAAAATATTTTCAAAGATCATTCAACAATTGATTCAAATCACATGGCTTTACTTGATGAGTTTGATGCGTTAAACAAAAAGCATGCTGAGTTATCTGATTCTCATGATTCTTTAAAATTGTCCCATTCTGAGTTAGAGAAAGAATATAAAAATTAGAAAATTTAAAAACCTTCAAAAATAAAAAATCTTTATTTCACGCATCGCATAAAAAGCATCACCATAGGAGTAGATTAGTGCATCCTTTTCCTGGAGTTAGATGTTTTTCATGTGGCATGCTAGGACACATAGCACACACTTTCACCATTAACCATAGCCCACATTGGGTATGGAGACCCAAGTTACATGATCCACAGCATGCATTGCATTCTAATTTCCATAAGAAGGAACCCAAACATATTTGGGTTCCTAAATCTGACATTTGATAATTTTGTAGGAAAGCTCTCACAAAAGGCCTCGTGAGAGCATGTGGTACCTGGACAGTAGATGCTCTTGACATATGACTGGTGATGCCAATCAATTCATAGTGCTGGAGACCAGGACACGAGGCAAGGTGACTCTTAGAGATAACACCACCAGGAAGGTGGTAGGAGCAGGTATAATATGTAATTCCAAGAATCTTCTGATTGAAAATGTTTTGCTTGTAGATGGACTGAAACACAACTTGCTCAGCATCAGTCAACTTTGCGACAAGGGCTTCATCATAAAAGTTTTAACAGATTCTTGGAAAAGCCCTCTGCCCGTCGCTCCTACAGCAGTTGGCAACTCCTACTCTCTCCCACTGATTCGCACAAGCTTTTTCAACCCGTCGCCTGCCATTCGTCCCTCTCCAACCTTCTCCGACCTGCTCCCGAACTTCCCCAGTCCAATCATCTCCTTCTCTCGCAAGAACTCTAGACGAAACATCCCCTCTCCATTCAGATTTCTTTAAAGACGACGCCGCCCTAGACGCCAACCTGCCCTTGTTGTGCTCAGCATCTTCAACGTCAATCGCTAGCCTAGTCGAGGACCTCGTCGTCGTTTCTTCTGCTCTGACCGATACCAACACCTTCTCAATCTTGGGTATTTCCTTCTACATTCTCCTCGTCATCTTCTTCTTTCTCATCACTTCTAGATTAAATGTTTTAAAAATTAAAGAAAAATGGCTTCCATTTACTTCTTAATCTAAAAAGTAAGAATTAGAATTATATTTTCTTTCTCATGAAATGAATTTTATATAGATTCAATTTCTATTAGGGTATATAAGAATATATGGATAATTTTTTTTTACGAATCGTTTTGTTCTTAACATAAATAATCTTGGGTTTATAATGTGATGGCAGAATTTTTTTTTTAATTTATTTTAAAAGACGTTATTTTTACCGTGAAGAAGAAATGGAAGTCGAAATATTAAAATCATGCCTAATCCTTCTTAAAATTAAAATCCAAAGAGAATTATATACTTTTATCTTTTCAGTATTTTATTTTGTGAAAAATTGACTATTGCTAGATTTGTTAATCTCTTGATGAAAAATGCATTTGATTATAAGGATTAATAATTCTGACGGCATGTTTATTTTGAAATTTGAATACTTTGTATATATATATTTATGTGACAGTAGAACTAAAAAAAAAAACCTTGTTAAAATTCAATGGCATTTTTCTTCAGAACAAGTTTATTACAGAAATGTTTGGGTTGAATTCTTGTAGAAGTGTTTGAATAAGATCATACATAATAAATTTATTTAGATTAATAAAGTAAAGGTAGTATTAATTATTCTTTCTCTTTATCATTGTTAAAAGCATGCTCCATTAGTAGCATATGATTGTACAAAAGTCAAGCCTAAGGAGGGGAATAACTCTTAACTCTAGAGGATTAGATATGTTTGAATTGATACTAGGGTGGTTCCATAAAGGGTGTGCTCCACCACTAGTGTATTTAATCCTATGAAAAGAATGCACGATGAATAAATTTTAACCTTAATAAAAAGAGGGCTTTAGTGGTTCCTCAAAGGGCATGCTCCACCACTAGTGAGTGTTTGTTCTGAAAGGAAGCCTGAGGCGGGGACTCACACCTAACCATAGAGGATCAAAAATCAAAGTAAAACTAGGATGGTGCCATTACGGTCGTACTCCATCGCCAGTAGATCTACTCCTAAGGAAAGAAAGCATGATGACTCACATCTAACCAAAAGGATTAGAAAGGGTTAATTTTATAAACTCAAGATTTGGATAAAATTAATTCAACTTGATTCAAAACTTAATGATATTTTTATTGATTTTTATGTAAAGCTACATCAAGCATAGTATTTCTTAAGGAAATTTGTTGCGAATCTAGTTTCATGAATTATAATTTTGATGATAGCAAACATTTATAACACTTCAATTTTTCTACGACTACCTTGCCTACTAATGTTTCAGGTCCACAAGATCAAATTTCAAATAAGGTTAGCTCAAGATTGGATATATTATGATTGAGCCAGTCTGTAAACTGTCATTAACTTTATTTTACCTTTTCTTGAGTCTATTATAATAATGTAGGTCCTTATGCTAAGTAACCTCACACACACACACTCACTCGAGGGAAATTTTTTATCTGTTTTAGAGTTTTTTATTTTTGATCATATCATCCACAATGATCCCAAAATCATCTTGGATGATCAGTTAAAAATAGAAACCCTAATTTGGGCATCCTGGTTAAGACAACCACAATTAAGCAGTTCATCCTGGATGATATTATCATCATCCGGGATGATAGGCTCAAGGCAGAAAGAATTAGCCGCCAGATCTATTTAGGTATGTTTTATTTTTGGACATCATCCAGGAGAATGTCCTATATAATGCATTGCAATTATGCCTAAATTAGTTTGGTAATTAATGAAAGTAATTAAAGTTTGATTGTACGATCATATCGTCCGGGATGATCGCAGGATCATCTTGGACGATTAGTTAAACAAACCTTAGTTTCTTCTTATATGACCAGAATGATGTTCTAGACAATGTGTATTATTTTGCACTAATCATCGTCCAAATTGTCCTGGACGATCAGTTATTTTTTCATCGTCCAAACAACAAACATGGCGATGTTATGGATGATATTTAAGGTTTTGAACTAATCATCTAGGCCGATCGTTGAATCATCCTGAATGATCAATTTAGTTTTTCATCATCAAGACATGTATTCAGGGTGATGTTCTAGATGATACTCAATGATTTGAACTAATCGTATAGGACGATCTGAATATCATTCTGGATGATTATGTCGGTTTGTTGAAATTAAGAGAAATCTCGAAGCTCTTCTATTTAAGATCTCTTATTTACCCAAGATTATATCTTTTGCCATTGTCTTGACATGAGAGAGTTAAGAGAAAAGGGAGAGGTTAGGAGAGAGAGAGAGAGGATCTTGTGAGGGGGAGTTTATAAGAGCTTCATAAAGGTTGCTCCAAGCAAGGTTCCACGTCATCTTCTTTGGTCATCATCCCTAGTTCCTTAGAGGTTCTAGAGAGGTCTAGTTTAGCATCTATTCAAGGTTCTCTGCTTTCTTCAGGAGGAAGCAAAAGGATTTGGGTTCTATGCCTGGTTTAAGAGAAAGCAAAATGACCTGGGTTATCTGCCTGCTTTAGGAGGAAGCAAAAGTAGTTGGGTTCTCTGCCTCTGCGGGGTTAGTTGAAAAGAAGTTTGTACAGGCTTCTCCACCTTACTATTGGAGCAAAAGGAGAGTCACTGAGTTTATTGCAATACCCGGAGGAGAGGCTCTGGGGAGTGGACGTAGGTCAAAAGTTGACAGAACCACTATAAATTTCTGTGTTCTTTCTTATAATTTTTCCACATTTAATTTCTACGCTTCATTTTTCTTGTGGTGAATTTTGGTTTACTTTAAGATTGTGTTTTTGATAGAGAAAATTTTAAATACTAATTCACCCCCCTCTTGTTTAGCTTTGGGCTAGTTCACAAGGGCTTAACATTCCTAATGAACTTTCAAGTGATATTAGAGCTGGATTCATAAAATTGAGTTTTTGGAAACTTTTGAATTTTGATCCATGGCTAACTTTGGTAATCATAATACTACGGAAGGGTATTCTATTACCCAACCACCTTTATTTGATAACACACCTTTTGATTTTTGGAAAACTTGCATGTTTATGTTTTAATAATTGATTGACTATCTCATGTGGATGCTTATTAAGGATAGATATTCACCTCCGTCATGTGAAATTAATGGAATTAAAACTGAACTTCTTTACTGAATGGCCTTTTGATGAGAGGGTTTTTTTTGAAGAAATGCTAATTGCATTGAAAGAAGAAAAACCTAATACAATCTAGAAAGCAAAAGCAAACCCTTTAAAACTACCATAATGGATATGCGATTCACTGAGTTCCATTTTAGATCCATTGGGGTGATGGGGATACCAAATATTAAAACAACCTAACTAGTTGGTTAGTATCCCAGCTTTCCCAAAAGATGGAAAATGAAACTTAGTAAAAATCCCATATTTCATCATAATGGTTTTAAGAAGGTATAAGAAGCATAAAAGAAAAACAAGCAAATGATAACAAGTTTCAAGAAAAAACAAAAACAACTACTAAACCAGCTATCCAAACATCAACCAAAACCCCATCGATCTTAGGGTCCAACAAGCTCCAGTAAAGAGTAGAATTCTCTAATGTTGCATCAACACAACTTAAGACATCCACCAAGAATGAACCAATCAACGACGACAAAGCAATAACGTCAACGACTTCCTCAATAGTCCAAGAGTCAGCCTCTTCACAAGCAAAGTCATACAGACTAAAAATCACCACCACACCCATCATACTGGCAAGAACAACACCAGTAATATTCCAATGTAAAGCCATAACACCGACAACCACCTTAAGAAGCCAAAATCTATCCTCATCATTGCAAAAGCCAACCAAACTGATAATCATCACCACTCTCTTCACATTAACAAAAGAAAAACAAAAAAACTTGAAATCCTTCATATCATTAACCAATAAGACTTGATCTTCAAAGAGCAACTAAAAAAAGCAACCAAACAACCATTTCATCATTACAAACATCAACCAACAACCTCCTTAACATAGTCGATCCATGGGAAGACCCTTTAGATGATCCAAACAATGTTGACAAAGCAAAAACATAGCTCCAACATTAATAGGCCAATTTATGGAATCAAGAAAATCCATAACCAAAAGTAATATCGAACTCCAGTTAATGTACATAAGCAAGAAATTTACCCCAGCATTGCCACTAGGACAATCCAAAACAAGAACAGAAGAACAAGCAATCACTACCAAGATTGCCTCAGATCTTTCACCAAAAACTTTTAAGAAATCAAGCACCGAATTGGACTTGAACAATATTCTCATCAAAGAACCTTCGCAACTCAAATCACTCAGGATTACCAAGATCATCTCTGCCAAGATCGATAAAAAGCTAAGATCATTTCATCTTAGGAATTATTCTACCAAAATTGATTTCAAATCGTTCACCTTCGCAAAAACAAGCTGAAGGAGAACCTCAGGCCGATGAAGATCCACTAAAATCCAAAGCATCGCCAATATGATAAGATCGTAATTATTCGACAAAATCGCCAAGAGCATCGAGATCGTTCTCTGTTCTTCTCCGCTCATCCTGCTCTTCTTTCCATCAATAATGATAGAGACGCACCAAGGACCTCCATCAGCCATACAAGGTCGATGGAGAACCACTGATTGCCTATGTTCCGTCAAAATCGCTCTCTCAGCTCCTCTTCTACTTTAAAATTTTGAATTAAAATATGTTAAAGAGGCTATAATTTAACGATGAGAGGGATTTGTCACAACTTATTATAAAATGTTTAAATTATTTTTTCTGTGCTTTGAAATTAGAAGATTATATACGTGTTTCAACTTGTGCAATTGGTAAAGAAATATGTGATAGATTATATATTACTTATGAAAGAATAAATAAAGTTAAGTAATCTAGGTTGAATATTTTATTACATGACTACAAAATTTTTTGTATTAAACCTACTGAATCAATTTCTAACTTATATTCTAGGTTTTCTCAAATTGTCACCTCATTGCATGTCTGAGGAAGAGAGCTAACTAACTATAAAAGAGTCAATAAAACTTTGAGATCCTTTCCTTCTTCCTTTGATGCTAAGATTACTTCATTTATTGAATCTAAGTCTTTGAATACTTACTCTGTTGATAACTTACTTAGCTCACTCATTTCTTACGAGCAAGGGGTGAATAAAAGACAACTTAATGCAGATGAGAAAAAGGAGAAAACCATGGCACTAAAGTCCAATGACACCGAATTGTTGCAAATCTGAGTTTATGGATTAGACTTTTGATGATAACAAACATTCATGATTTCCTATGACTGCCTTGCCTACTAAATTTTCAGGTCCACAAGATCGAATGCAACTCAAGCGAGCTCAAGATCGGGTAGATTTGGGTTGAGTTAAGTCTGTATTTTTTCCTTTCTTGAGTCAATTATAAAAGTGGTTCCTGATGCTAAGTAATCTTGCACACACACACTTGAGGGGTTTTCTGAGTTTTTCTATTTTGAGTACATCGGCCTGGACGATGTTCATATCGGCCAAGACGATTCAACTAAAAATAGAAACACTAATTAGGGCATCCTTATTAAACAACCTTCATTAAGCAAATCGTCCTCGATGATATTTATATCGGCCAGGACGATAGGCTCAAATAAGAAAGAATGAGCAGCCATGATCAATTTAGGTATTCTTTATTTTAAATTATCGGCCAAGACAAACTCCATATCGTCCTGGACGATATAATATAATTATGCCTAAATTAATCTAGTAATTATGGAAAGCAATTAAGGCTGATTGATACGATCACATCGATCGGGCTGATCGTAGAATAGACCGGGATGATGTCCTGGACAATTGACATCGGCCAGCATCTATTCCAGGTGATGTTCGGGACAATTGTACTCGAATTTAAACTAATCGGCCAACATGATGGTATATCGACCTGAATGATGTAACCAATTTTCTTTTGATCTTCCCAACTCATCTCGGCTGATTGAGCTTATTTTGTATTTATCGACCAGAACGATATTCCTATCGTCCTGGATGATAAAGTAGGTTCTTAAAATTTTATTTAAAGGACCCAAATTTTCTCATGCTTAAGACCTTGAGTGTTGCTGTCTTGACCTGAGAGAGCCTTATGAGAGGGAGGGAGAGAGAAAGAGAGGGGGGAGAG